>NW_005842838.1:37016-41972 GCF_000455745.1 Alligator sinensis
CCCTGTGACATAGAGTGCAACCCCCCGCACCTTTCCTCTCTGTCCTGTCTCTTCTATATAGGGTGTACCCCCGAATGCTCACCACCCAGTCATAGGTAGGGTCCCACCAGGTTTCTGTGAGCCCTACTAAGTCTGGGTTCTTACTTGCAATCAGGAGGCATAGTTCCTCCTGCTTACACCCCATACTACGAGCATTAGTGTAGAGGCACCTCAGGCCTCCTGAGGGTGCTCGTGCCTTCCTCCCACTCCCAGGACAGTTGTGGCCCTCTGCTCCTCCGACATAGATACTTACCTGCGCTTCCCTTCCTCTTGTCACCCTGCGTGCTGGTAAAGAATCCTCTCCACTTGAAGAAGCCCCTTCCCCTGGCGAAGCTAGTTTAAAGCCCACCATACGAGATCAGCCAACCAAGAGGAAAAGATACGTCTGCCATTAGGGGAGAGGTGAAGCCCATCCAACCCCAGCATGCCCTCCTTACAAAAACATGGGTCGTTGTCAAAAAACCCGAAGCCTGCCTTGTGGCACCAGCTCTGAAGCTGCTGGTTAATCACATCAATGCAGGGCTTATGACGCCTACCCCGTCCACTTACTGGGAGAATGGAGGAAAATACCACCTGGGCTCCCGTCTTCTTCAGTTGGTGTCCCAAGGCCTTATAGTCCTCCTTGGTGTCCCAAGGCCTTATAGTCCTTCACGATATTATCCGGCTTGCCCTTGGATGCATCATTTGTACCCACATGGACCACAAACAGTGGATAATAGTCAGAGGGCTTGATGATTTTAGGAATGGTCTCTGTGACATTGCGAATCCTCGCTCCAGGCATGCAGCAGACCTGCCGTGACCAGGGCTCAGAGCGACGTATTGGACCATTGGTTCCCCTCAGGATGGAGTCCCCAATGACCAGAACTTTGCGTCTCCTTCTCCTCGGGGTATGCCTCTTCTGAGCCCACTTTGCAATAGGTGCTTCAGGGGCACCCTAGCCTTATGGGCTATGCGTGGCTCCAACCACCCCTTTACCATGCCCCAAGCCTCACAGATGGAACAGATGTTGTTCGGTCTGGGCCTTGTTTATAATCTGGCCCCCTTGTCTTCTCCGGGCCCTGCCTCTTTCGATCTGCGCCCTCTCTGGCACTAGGGCACTCCACAGCCCTGTCTCACTCTGTCCCCTCTCTCTGGGGCTTCTCCACAATGCTGCCCCCTTCTATGGGGCTTCTCAAAGCACTGCTCCCCTTCTCCGGGGCTTCTCACAATAATGCTGCCCCCTTCTCTCGGGCTCACCACACCCGCACTGGGGCTTCTCATCAACGCCCCCTCTCTGGGGCTTCTCAACTGCCCCCTTTCTGGGGCTGGGGTCAGCGCATCCCGACTGCCGCGCCCTCACTGGCGCTGGGGTTCCCACACTGCTGTGGGTCTCCTATGTGGCCTCCTCCAACCCCTAATAGCCTCACCCAAACCACCGGTATTAAACAGTAAACAAAACGCAAGCCCCTCGGCTATAACATAAACTGAAGCCGCCTGGCTATAACCATGTTACTCCAAACACCCCAGGGATATGCCATCCTTTACCCGGCTCGGGCTGTACCTGCAGTCAGGCCTCTCCTCTCAGCTTTGCTCTGGCAGAGCTCATTCCCCACCTGGCTGCTGGCAGGAAACTGCCAGCCTGGCCTCAGCCCCTGGGCTTTATACGGGAGCCAGGCCCTGCCCCTTCTGGTCAGCTGACCTCCTCTGGTTGCCCTGGCAACCAGCAGCTGGGCTCATCACTCACTGCTAGGGCTCCTTCCCTAGCAGCTTTCTCCCTTCTTCGGCGCAGTGCACCCAAGTGCTCTGTGACAGATCTCCTGATTCAATTCAGATTCGGAGATTCGGGCCAAATCTCCTCCAAATAAAATGAGCGACTGAAGCTTCTCACAGCCCCACTAGATTCATTTCCCCCCCTGGAACCAACCATGAACTTCTGTTTGTTCCAAGGGATCATTGTAACTCAGAACACTTCATGCAAAGTGTTCTCAAGTACAGTGGCTAGTTGCACTTCTGTCTGCACTCTGATTATAAGGGTCACAAAGAGAGCTTTTGGATGTCGACCTCTTACTTTAATGCCTGGCTGGGAGCAGAACTCTTTTGAAAATCTGCCCCCAAGTTTGAGTGCTGAGTAATTGAAAATGTGACCATGAACTCTTTTGAAAATGTGGTCCCTAGAAAGTCCTGGCCCCCCGCAGGTCCTGTTGAAGCCTAGTGTGCCAGTCTCTTTGGAAAAGCTTGCCATATAATTTGATGCCCAAATGGGAGCTGAGTACTTGAAAGCCTGGTCCAGATTGCAAATGCCAAACACTTACGAAAATTCTGCCCATTGTTTCCCAATTCCTCAACTGAAGCCTGATCCAAAGCCCATTGCATTTTCTAGAAAGAGTCTCATGGGGTTTGGATTAGTTCCTTAGGTGGCATTATTCTGCAGTTTATTCTCCAATGTGAATAACAACTGAAGGAATATTTTGTCTTCACTCCCTTGTAGTCTGATTGCCCCCGGCCTACTTTCTCTTTCTAATGTTTTATTTATGCACATTCCAACAAATATCTACAGCAATGTCATTACAGTAACATGATTACTTTTAATCTTAAATATTAACATGGAGCATCTAAATAACTCCTGGCCCTTGGCACACGATAAATAATAGATTGACCTTCTATTTGCTGCAGTTACATAATTACAATGGTACTTTTTAGCTGAGGATGAAGAATCAATAATCATGTGATTTTTAAAATGAATGTGAAGGTCAAATAAATAGAATCAAAACCATTTTGTTAGATCTCACCCCACTCTGATGGCTCTCAGTATGTATAACTTATGGCTCTTTACTCTAAGGTCCTTGTAAAGATTCAGAATCCTTGCTACTAATGTTTAGTTTTAATTTGAAGATGGAACTTGATTTATTTATGATGGTTTATGTGATATAGTTGTCTTTGATAGCAGGACACTGGGATTGAAAACCTAGAAGTTCCCTTCAAGTCCTGTGTCTTATTTAGAGTCATAGAGGATTCATCTACACAAGATGCTTTACTGCACGTTAGACTAATGCACAGTAAAGCATCACTGTCTACACATGTGTAGCAATTACTATACACTAGATTAGTGTAATGCACCATTTTCTAGTACTTTTAGACTAGAAATCAGCGTATTAAATTAATGCACCACAGCGCACTTATAGACACTGACCGGAAACAAATTGCTCCCGGTCAGCCTAGGCAGCAGGGGGCCAGAAGGGGTGGAGAGAGCTGTCTTGGCTGCTGTGCAGCTGCCTCCCAGCCACGTGGAGATTGGGACCATCTCAATTCCCATGGGGCAGAGAGAGCTGTCCCAGCTGCCGGGCAGTAGGGGTGTGCAAAACGGGCCGTATTCAATTCAGATTCTGATTCAGCCTAAATCGGGGACAGTGATTCAATTTGTTGATTCAGATTACTGTCCCTGATTTGATTTGGCCGAATCTGAAGATTCAGTGCTGATTTGGAGAATCAGCAATTCGGCTATAGACACATCTTTAAATGTTTTTTCTACATACTGCAAGGTACCAGCGCAGCTCATGAATGCTGCAATGCTGGGATGGATGCTGGGATCAGGATAGGTCCTGATCTCAATGGGGCTAGGAGGCAGCTGCCCAACAGCCAGGACAGTTCTCTCCTGCTCCATGAAGATCAGGACTAGCCCCTGTACCCCTTGTCAGCCCCAGGCTGGCAACCAGGGGAGAGCAGGGCAGGAGCATCCCAAGACTGAACTCTCATCAGAAGCAAATTTGTTCCTGACAGGCACATGTTCAGATGCATATAGGGGTGTAGTTTAATGTGTCTGAATGTTAGAAAATTCAGGCACATTGATTGCACTTGTTGACATGCCCAGAGAACGTTTTGCTGCTTTTAGTTCTGTTAGCTCTGGAGAGCCAGTGCTCAGCTGAAATCTTTTCTTTCTTTTTCATTAACAGAATTGCTTATTAAATTCTAGGCAGCTACACGTGTGCAAAACTATTTTGGATGCACAAGACAATGCGGGGACAGGTGTAAATGAAGATTTGGCTTGCTGAATCTTTACTACAGATGATGTGTTAACAGAAAAGAACCAGCTTGATTCTGGTCCCATATTGTTGCTTTATAGTTCTATAGTTTGTAGGGTCGGAAGGAACCTGAGCAGATCATCAAGTCTTTCTTGCCATGGGCAGGAAAGAATGCTGGGGTCAAATGACCCAGGCAAGGTGTCTATCTAGCCTCCTTTTGAAGACCCTCAGGGTAGGAGCGAGCACCACTTCCCTTGGAAGTTGGTTTCAGATCTTAGCTGCCCTGACTGTGAAGTAGTGCCTCCTGATAACTAGCCTGAATCTACTCTCTGTCAACTTATGGCCATTATTCCTTGTTACTCCCAGTAGTGCTTGGGGGAACAAGGACTCTGCCATTGCCTGCTGGTCTCCCTTGGCCAGTTTATAGATGGCCACCAGATCCCCTCTCAGCCTTCTCTTGTGGAGGCTGAACAGGTTCAGGTCTCATAGCCTCTCCTCGTAGGGCCTGCCCTGCTGCCCCCTGATCATGCAAGTGGCCCTCCTCTGGACCCTCTCGATCTTGTCCACATCCCTCCTGAAGAGCGGCGCCCAGAACTGGGTGCAGTACTCCAACTGCGGCCTGACCAATGTCATATAGAGGGGGAGGATCACCTCCTTGGAACTGCTCGTGATGCATCTGTGGATGCATGACAAGGTGCGGTTAGCCTTCCTGACCGTGTCTTCACATTGGCAGCCCATGTTCATCTTGCAATCAATAGTGACTCCAAGATCCTTTTCTGCCTCTGTGCTGACGAGAAGGAAGTTCTCCAGCCTGTAGGTATGCTGCTGGTTCTTCCTCCCTAGGTGCAGTACCCTGCACTTGTCAGTATTGAATCCCATCCTATTCTCATCTGCCCACCCCTGTAACCTGTCCAGATCC
>NW_005842838.1:42273-83481 GCF_000455745.1 Alligator sinensis
ATATACTCCCCTGCTTGCCCCTCGCAGATGTGCACCTGGATAATTTTTTCAAAGAGATTCTCCAGGACCGAGGTAAGACTAACAGGCCTAAATTTCCTGGGTCCTCCTTTCTTCCTTTTTTGAAAATGGGGACCACGTTCACCCTTTTTCAGTCCTCTGGCACCTCGCCAGAGCACCACAAGTGCTCATAAAGCTGTGCTAGGGGTCCCGCAGTGACCTCTGCTAATTCCCTAAGCACTCTAGGGTGGAGATTGTCAGGACCTACTGATTTGAACACATCTAGTCCCACCAGAAGTTCCTTGACTAGGTCCTCTCTGACCCTGGGCCTGGCTGTGCCTCCCCTGGGACCATCAGGGATCCTGATGTGGGGGATGACCTGGTCCCTGCTCAGAAAAATGGAGGCAAAGAAATTGTTAAATAGGTTAGCTTTGTCATCTGGTGAGACCACCAGATTTCCAGGCATATCCTGCAGGGGCCCCACATTACCTGGAACCTTATTGTCTGAATAGACAAGAGTGGAGTGGGAAACAGAGGTCCAGTGATTTGTCCAATGTCATGGCAGGTCAACATCAGAACCAAGAGGGAACTAGGATACCATGGACCCTAGTCTTATGCCCTGTGACCTGGACCACATTGTTTTGTACTTGCTACTTCTGTACTAAAGAGCAATCCCTGCAGGACTATGATGTACAATAGCTGTGACATTCTAATCCAAGGCTGTCCAACTGGTAGCCCATGGGCCTCATCCAGCCTGCAAAGAGTTAACATGTGGCCCCCAAGCTTCCACCTGGCCACCACTGTTCCTATTGAAGTGGTAGTAACCAGGATCTCTGGACAGCATGGCAGAAGGCTCGGTGAGCTCACTGCCCGGAAAACAGTGCCAATGGGGTGAGGGTTCAGGCAGGGGGCTCATGCTGCTCATGTGGCAGTGGTGGGTACTGGGGGAGATCACCTACACAGTGCTGGTGGCAAGAGAGGAGGCTCATGTGGTGGGAGGAGGGAAGGGGTTCACACAGCGGTACAGGGGAATGGTGTGCGTGGTGGTGGTAACAGTGGGGGAGGTGAGGGGCTTATACTGTTTGTGCAGCAGTGGTGGAGAATTGCCTGTGCAGTGATGTGAATGGAGGGCTTGGCCAGCAGCAGTTGGAGGTGTGATCACCAGTATGGTAGTAGCAATGAGGAGGCTTGCAGTTCTTGCACAGCAGCAGTTAGTGAGGGGGATTGCCCATGCAGTGGTGGCAATGTTGGGGGTTGTGTGGCAGGGGGCACTGCACACACCAGGGGCTTTGGGGAGCTTACATGAATACTGCAGCTTGTAGTCCATGGGATGTATGGCCCGGGGTCTGTAATCAGTGCAACATGTAGCCTCTGACCACTTTGAAGTTGGACAACCCTGTTCTAGTCCATCCATTCAGACAGTTTGACTGGCCTGTAACAAACTCTGTCTCTATCCTTCTTCAGCAGCAGTATCATAGATGCTGAATAGGGCTGTGCAAAATTTTGACAGCAGTTTCATTTCGACGCCGTTTCGACTCATTTTGAGCTTGAAACAGCAAAATCGAAACGAACCAGAGAGCTTCAAAACAGCCTCCAAATGAAACCAGGCAAGCTGAAACATTTCGAAACTCAAGTTGGGCTTGCCTGCAGGGAAACAGAAACTAAAGTAAGGAGAGGGAGGAGGAAAAGTGGGGGGGAAGGAGTGCTCTCATTATTGACTGTGTAGCTGGCCAGTGACTGTCATCCTTTCCTGAGGTCTCTTGCAATCCCAGTGCTCTGGGAGTGGGATGGAAAAACTGCATAAAAGACAGCATTGTTTGAACTGCCCTGCTTTCTGCCTTGGTGTCAGTTGAGCACCTTAACACACACAGTGTCACCCACCCATGACACAAGTTTTGCCTGTCAGCAGCTAGAGGTACACGGCCCCAAAACCAAGACTCCCCCTGCACCTGTCTCCTTAACAGCTGGCAGGCTTCCTGGCTGCAGCAGGGCCTAGCAGGCCTGCAGTTTTCACCCCCTGTGTCCCAAGACAGACACAGTCCCACAAGCGCCCAGGTCACGAGTTTTGCCTGTCAGCAGCCAGAGGTGCAGGGCCCCAGAACCCAGAAGCCCCTGTACCTATCTCCTTGACAGTTGGCAGGCTTCCTGGCCTCAGCAGGGGCTAGCATGCCTGCAGTTTTCACCCTGCTGTGCCTTAACACACACACAGTGTCACCCATGTCACGAGTTTTGCTTGTCCACAGCTTGAGGTGCATTTTCCCCCAAGCCCCTGCACCTATCTCCTTGAAACTTGGCTGGTTTTGTTGCCTCAATAGGGGATAGCAACCCTGCAGTTGTGACCCCGCTGTGGCTTAGCTCATACACATGACATGAGTTTTTTACTTTCAAGACTTTGAGGTGCAGTTTCCCTGAAACCCCTGTACCTATCTCCTTGAAACTTGGCAGGCTTTGTGCCCTCAGAAGGGGCTACCATTTCATCCAAATCAGGCCAGAAATGACAATGTTGTAGGCTGTTTCATGCTTCCCCATTATAGCCTATGGGCAAAACGTCGAAACAGTGTCCAAACAGCAAAACTGTTTCAACAAAATGAAATGGAACAGCAGTTTCGAATTGAAACTAAATTCAAAATGAAATGCTGTTCCGTCAAAACGCAAGTCGAAACAGAACGGTGCCGTTTCGCACAGCTCTAATGCTGAATCATTGAAATCCAGGCCCCTGGCAGACATTAGAATGATTGTGCAATTGGGCTCTGAGGAATTTTATGCCCAATCCAAAAGATCACGCCTCTTACTATATCAGATGTGCATGGGGATAATATTCCTCAGAGCCCAACTGTACAATTGTGAAGCTAGGAACCTGGCATGGGGGAGCCAGTGCCCCAAACCAGGTTCCCTGCTTGCTGGTAGCACTGATGCAGCCTGGCATTGGGGAACCACTTCCCTGATGCTGGGCTACACCAGTGTGCCTTTCAGTAGGTGGGTCTCTGAACCAGGGACTGCCTCTGCTGATCAGGTTGGGAGAGCAATGGGGAGAGCCCCAAGTGCCAATTCTCAGTAGAGAAGTATGCTGCTTGGAACTGGATAGCTCCTCAGTCACTAGCTATGTGCGCACTGCTTCCATGCCAGAGCGCATATAGCTGGGGACTAAGGAGCCTCTGTAGTAAGCTACTGGCAACTGGGGAGCTTCCCAAAACCCAGCTGCATGATCTGGCTCCATAGCTTCCACACCAAGGTGCATGCAGCCAAGTAGTGGATGCATATATAACCAACAAGGAGGAATTACTCCTATATTTAGAATCCCTACCTCTGGATTGAGCCCAATATTTGTCACTCAAAGCAAATGCAACACTGTTGAAGACTGGATCATCCAACACTACCTATCTCTAAGCAAATCAAGCCTCAATCCCTGATGTCCCTGCAGGCAGGTTCCATCCTTCACTCTTTTTCCATGACAACAGTCAAACCTCCCTACTCTCAAATCTTAGGTCTGATTTGTGCTTATATATCTGCATGACTGGGGCAAGAAGGGAATTTCTGTACTAAAAGAGGTTCTTTCTGGGCACGTCTACACGAGATGCTACATCACTGTAGTGACGAGCTATGGTGATGTAGCTCATCGCTACAGTGGCATAGCATTGGCAGGCACTAATCTTGATGCTACTGCTACATTGCTGTAGCAATGAACTACCTTGCCGTAGCTCATTGCTACAGCAAAGTAGGGGCAGATACAACCTGTGCACCACTGGAACTGTGTAGTCAGGGGCATGTGTAACACATTAAGCTAATGTACATTTGCTTCTGAGAGAGAAATTAGTGCTCCATGTTGTTACTAAAAGAAAAGAAGTTTAATACAATGAATCATTTATTCTGCTGCCACCCAACCTTTCAGTAAACCAGCGTGCAATGTTCTAGGCTGTTTGTTAGCTAGGTTTTTAAAACAGAAACAAGCAAAGAGTACTGTACACAAAACAGTCTGTGAAACTCACTGCCACAAATTGTCAAGGTTCAAAATGAATGGAACAATATAGGTGTAATCATGATGCCAACAGCTACATTAGGTAGGATGATTGTTTATAAGGGATAGAGCACCTCGTGGTGTTCTATGGAAGCAGAATGCAGATAGGATAGGGGAAGGGGTTTGGAGTGGCACTTAGGGAGGGCACAGGGCTTAATTTGTGGCACACCTGCCAAAAAGGTTGACCCCATTGCCCTAGCTACTCAGCTATTGTAGGCAAAACACAGGAAAGCTCTCTCTCGTCCTCCATTCCTGACTCAATAAGTTCCTCTGGTTATGTATTTTGGTTGACTACATTTTCAGGCATCCAGAGGCCACTGCATGTCTATAAGGGTCATATGTA
This sequence comes from Alligator sinensis, assembly GCF_000455745.1. NCBI lineage: Eukaryota > Metazoa > Chordata > Crocodylia > Alligatoridae > Alligator > Alligator sinensis. Next base: position 46,629 of record NW_005842838.1, read on the forward strand.
CATGCATTGCCAGTGCACAGATTATTGTGCATACCCAGCCTATACATACAGACAACTATGTACATGTACAGTCTATGCAGCCATGACTAAAATTCCTGCCTGGGACATAAAATACTCAGATGACCAGAAATGCCATGTAGACAACCAAATCTGGACCTTTCTATAGCCAGGAAGGGAATAGAATGCCACCCCTAGTGCTCACTAGCTGGCAGATTGTGCATAGAGGGGGCTGCCTTTGCTTTTGCCAGTGGATGCTTGCAGACATAACAACCCCCCCACCCCCCCCCAATGGCGCTTTACTTTTAACTTGGCGCATTCCTGTGCTGAGCCCCACGTATGCCCAGAAGAGGCAGCACATTACTTCAACCCAGCTCTGCAGCATCTCTAAAGATGCGGCACTTTAGTGGGGCCTTTTTGGTGTTTTCATCTAATAGCTGATTGAATCAGCTTTAGCTAAAAGTGCCAAAAAACCCTGCTGAAGCACCCAATCTATACAGACGCTGAAGAACCGGGTTTAAGGAACACGCTGTTTTTTCCAGTAACACGCATTTTTTGTTTGGTTGGTTTTAACATCTGCAAGCATGGCCCTGTTGAGTACTCACTAATTTTTTTCAGTGTGTGCTTGAGCGACAGAGCACCCACAGAGTCAGTGCCTATGCCCTAACGGGTTTGAGATGCCCAGCTGCTGATTTGGTTATTACAGTGTGTACTGAGGCAGCTGTGCCTGGAGAGAAGATGGGCATATATACTATTGCAGGAAGCAAGTAAGTTGACTTGTTTGCTTGCTACCCATTGGAAATTTGCAACAAAGTCAAACAGTGCAATCTGCCTCTTCACCTTATTCCCTTCAGGATCCAGCAATCTTGGAAGCTTTTTGCAACTACCTCACCTCAGGCTCCTCCCTTGTGTTGTGCCTTCAGAGACAGAATGCTGTGAAGAAGCTACTTGACTTACTGGGGCCAGAGGATCCTCACCTGGCCAGAGCACAAAATCCATTCCTTTGGAGGGCTCAGTATGGCACCAGCTTAATCCAAAATGGATTTTACGGTAGGCTTTTGAGTTAAGAAAACTATGTCTAAAGGGCTCAGATATGTCAAGAGAAGCAAACATAGTTCTACAGCTGTTTCAAGCATTGGCATGCACTTATACCAGGGATGTCAAACTCATGAGGTCCCCTAGGATAGATTTAGACCCACACTGCAGCTGTAGGGTGAGTAGTGTTGTATCCAGCTCAGATAGCCACAGGTATTAATGCAACCATCATTTGCCCTGACTTGGCATCTCAGGCTCAGAAACCTTTTACTAGCATTCCAGTGTGATCTTTCTGGCCATGGACTCTCCCCTTAAAAAGGAAATCAGTGACTTGAGGGCATCAGGACCCCTGGGATTTGAACCTGGACTTTTACAGCCATAGACAGCTCAGGCTGCAACACCATCAAGCAGCTGACCGAACATTAACCCCAGCTCAGTCAGGACCCTCACCTGAAGTTCCCAGTGAGGTACCAGGTGACCTGAGTGAACAATGACTACCACAAGCCCCTGAATGGAGGGCTATAAAACCCTCCCACTTCCAGGACCTTGTCCCAGTGATAGCATTGTTAGGTATTGCTACTCCTGCTTCCTTGGATCTTCCTATTTGTTCCTGGTTACTTTTTCTCCTGTCTTGGACCCTTTGGCTTTGATCAACTGCTTGTCCTGACCATGACCTTGTCTTGACCCTTGGCTTGATACCCTGGAAACTGGACTGATACCTGGCTTTGAGCTTGGCTATTTGCATTCTAGTAAATCCCTGATTCTGGTCCTGCCTGGCTATGATTTGGTTGACTCTAACAGAAGGACTTCCAGGATCAAGACTGCAGATTATGACAGAGGAAGGTGAACAGCCTAAGAATAGGCTTGTGGATATTATATATCAGTCTACTCTTAGTAAGGTGTCTCCCCCTCATCAATGAGACCATGATTGCTCTTACTAAGATCACATCCCAGATACCGGACACCTATATCCTAACTGCATGGCCTTTTCAGAAATCACTTTCCAAATAACTTTTTGGGCTGCAGAATATTTCTATGCATAACCTGTGTTTTCATCTATAGCAGTCACTACTCCATTAAGATTAGACTAAGCACATCTGGAGCATTCCAGAGATTCCCAAAAATTGGATCTGTAAGAAGAAAAATCATAATCCCTTACTAGCCTACATTGAATTTCCACACACTATGGGTCTGGCATGACTGGAGTGATTGGCATCCTCCACAGTCAGGCTATTGCCTAATTATCAAGATGCATTTGCTGCCTGAGTTACAGAAAGATAGCTAGTGGGCAAGACCTCACTCCAGGCTGCACTGCTTGCAGGACATGCCTCATCTAACTCAAAGGCTACAACCTCAGTTATGCAGCTCTCCTTGTTTCAGGGATCTGGCTTCACTAAGGAGGTTAAGATTCTTGTGAAAGGCCTTCTGTTTCAAGAAAGAGAGCTTTTACATATTAAAATAAAGAAAATACTCCTTACCCAGAAGGCCTTAATACATTCTCTGAAAGTCAGTACACCCATCCCAAAGAAGAAATCTAAATATAGTTCTTAATTTGACCAGTAACCACCAAAGCAGCCTTCTACACTGCTCTGCATGTATTCACCTACTTGGCCTCCTAGGAAGTGTAACTGCTTCCACAGAATGAAAAACCCTGTGGCAGCTGCCTCTTCTCCACACCATATCTTCAGGCAACAGCCCAAATGTTTAATAGGTTAGTCAAGACAGATGCCACCCACTGTCTTAGGTTCCATATTCATCCACTCCATTATCCTTTGGGAACTGCTTGGCTGCCTTCTGGTCTGCATGAACCTGTATCAGCAGAGACCATTGGATTCCAAACACCACTGTGACTCACTATACTGCCCACTTCAAAGTGTCTGCTCCCGGTTCACTTTCCATGACCCTTTTCAGGCGCCTTCTCATGAGATTTTCTTTCAGCAGGATGTTGCCTACCTTCTGTCACAGAGCTATAGAAAAGGGTCCTCCACTACACTGTGGAAAGGGTTTCCATAGCAGTTACTTCCTGATCCCAAAAAGAAAAGGAAGATGGTATCCTTTCTTGGGTTTAAGGAAACTTAGGTCCTTCATCCGTGAGCTCAAGTTCAGGATGGTAACACTAGGACCCATAACCCATCTCTTCAGACAGAGAGCTGGTTTGAATCTCTTAACCTTCAGGACACTTGCTTTCCAACCCGAAATGCCTGTGATATGTGGTAGGTCAGAACTACTGCCAAACAAAGTACTATCATCGAGTGTGGAAAAACAAAACATGGTCTCAGTACAAAACTGGAGTCCCTTTGGATTTTCTGTTGGCTAGAGCTTACCTCCTTCAGGACATCCTGGCAGATGTACACCAGGATGGCAGAAGCTGTTGAACACCAACAGCAATGAGCACTTGCCCATCCATTCTTGACCACATGGTCTCCTGCATGCCAGATTTCACCTCAGGTGCATACAGGCATGGCATCTGTTCCCCAGAAGTGTATCACCTGAGCATGGCAGTAACCATTTCTCTCCAGTTAGGTTCTTCCTTTAACTGTGGAAGGACCTGGCAAACATGTGGCATCCTGTTCCCTCTTTCCAAAATACTGTTGACATTTGGAATGGTTTCCTCCTCAGTGAGGTACAGAGCACATGTGAATGACTTCTAAGGCCTCTGGCCTCCTGAGGAATCTTTCAGGGAAACTCTAGACCTGATGCATCTTCCACGGGATACTGCTGCTAGCAGTGCATCTTCTGGGCCCTCAGAATACACAAGAGAACCGTCTCAGCAGGCACAACTCTCTGAATCATGAACAGAGATCAAGGATACTGTCTTTCAGGATATATTTTTAGATTGAGTCCATCCAGAGATGTACCTCTTTGTCTCCTACATCAGCAAGGAGTGCTGAACCTTTTTGTTCTAAGGTGGGTCTCAACCTGATTTCATTGTCTAGTGCCTTTCTCATCTTATCATCAGACGAATTCTAGTATCCCTTTCTGAGTATACCTCTAATTTCACAACTACTCTGCAAGGTAAGGCAAACTGCCACAGACCAGATCCTATTGACTCCAACATGTTTATTTTATGGACCTCCTTTGTATATTGTGAAAGAGTCCCAGTCCCAGTCGGCTGCTGCTTCTGGACCTATTTTCCCACAATGGAAGAAGATGCTGCACTCAGATTTATTTACTCTCCCTCTCACAGCCTGGCTACTTGATGGCCCTCAAGCAAACCTATTTGGCTTAGAGTATTAGGTTCTTGGTGTGGTGTTATGTGAAGTCCCCTTTCCATTATGAGATCTCCCTTCTGGGTACTTCGGGCCACCTCCTAGAGCTGAAATGCATTAACCTTTTTCTCTGTTTTTTCAAAGTGACCTTGCCATTATCTCAGCTCACCACCCACTGGGAGATGACCTGCTTGTCTTCTCCCACTCAGCAATGCTAAAATTTTCTCAAGGATCTGACAAAGATATTCTCTCTGGTGAGAGATTTAGTCTTTCACTATGACCTGATTTTGGTCCTAATAGCAATGATGGCCCTACCACTTGAACCAATGGCAAACTACATGCTCTCCCATCTGTCCACGAAGATGGCCTTCTTGTGATTATCACCTTTGCAAAAAAAAGAGGGAGAGAGACACTGGTGGAAAATCTCTGCCCATCCCATCAAAAGACTGGCTCCCTATTCCAATCCTTAGGATTAAGGATAAACCAAAATACCCTTTTGTCATGGTTGGAAAAGGTCAATAAGTCTTGAAATGTAGAAATGCTAGGACTTGATCATCAAGTGGTAAAGCAATATAACGTCAATCAGTGTGTTGGCCCTATAGTACACATTCCTTAGGAGGTCTCCCAAAAGCTAGTCTGGTAAAATAGTCCTTGTGGTGTCTGTTTAGGGATTTCCTTTGCACCCCTAGTCTTTTCTAGCGTTGCAGTCACAGATGCCTCCAAGACTGGATAAGTCACATAGGTTAGCTGCTAGACAACCCACAACTTGTATTCACCTGTACAGAGAGACCAGATTCTGCATCATGGTACTGGAGCTGAAAGCAACTCAGCTGGATCTCAAAATCTTCATTCCACACATTCAAGTAAAAGTGATACAGCTGTTGCTAATATATTCTGTAAATTGTTGAAGCAGATCTTGGTCTAGCTTGCTGTGCCAAGAAACATTTTGCCTTTGGAAAATGGGAATTCATCAGCTCATCAAATCCTTTAGGCAAGGAAAGATCACTGGCAGACAAACTGGGTATGTCTACACAAGATGCTTTACCGCACAGTAGACTAATTGACTGTGCAGTAAAGCATCATCATCTACATGTGCAGGTACTTACTGCACAGTGAATAAATCTACTGTGTGGTTAATTTCATAGTTTCATAGTTTCATAGTTGGTAGGGTCGGAAGGGACCTGAGGAGATCATCTAGTCTGACCCCCTGCTGTGGCAGGAAAGAGTACTGGGGTCAAACGACCCCAGCCAGATGTTCATCCAGCCTTTTTTAAAAGACCCCCAGGGTAGGACCCAGCACCACTTCTTTTGGAAGTTGGTTCCAGATCCTAGCCACCCTGACAGTGAAATAGTGCCTCCTAATGTCTAGCCTGAAAATACCCTCTGCTAACTTGTGTCCGTTGTTTCTTGCAACTCCCAGGAGTGCTTGGGGGAACAGGGACTTTCCCAATGCCTGCTGGTCCCCCTTGATTAGTTTGTAACAGGCCACTAGATCTCCCCTCAGCCTTCTCTTTTCGAAGCTGAACAGGTTCAGGTCCCTCAACCTCTCCTCGTAGGGCCTGCCCTGCTGACCCCTGATCATGCGGGTGGCCCTCCTTTGGACCCTCTCCATATTGGCCACATCCCTCCTGAAGTGCGGTGCCCAGAACTGGACGCAGTACTCCAGCTGCGGCCTGACCAGTGCCGCATAGAGGGGGAGGATCACCTCCTTGGACCTGCTTGAGATGCATCTGTGGATGCACGACAAGGTATGGTTGGCCTTCCTGACTGCGTCCCCACTTTGTCGGCCCATGTTCATTGTGGCATCGATGATGACTCCAAGATCCTTTTCCGTCTCAACACTGACGAGAAGGGAGTTCCCCAGCCTGTAGGTATGCTGCTAGTTCCTCCTCCCCAGGTGCATTACCCTGCACTTGTCAGTGTTGAAACCCATCCTGTTCTCATCGGCCCACCCCTGTAACCTGTCTAGATCCACTTGCAGCCTGTTCCTTCCTACTAGCATACCCACTTCACCCCACATCTTAGTGTCATCTGTGAATTTGAACGGGGTGCTTTCTACCCCCTTGCCCAAGTCACTGATGAAGATGTTGAATAGTGCGGGCCCAAGGACCAAGCCCTGGGGAACCCCACTGCCCACATCCCTCCAGGTCGAATAAGACCCGTCCACCACCACACCCTGGGTGCGGCCCTCCAGCCAGTTAGTGACCCATCTGACCTTGTAGGCATCAACACCGCTGTCTCCTAGTTTCTTACTGAGAATAGGGTGAGAGACCATGTCGAAGGCCTTCCTGAAGTCCAGAAAGACTATATCCACTGCGACACCTGCATCCAAGGACTTGGTGACCTGGTCATAGAAGGCCACCAAGTTGGTTTGACAAGACCTGCCCCTAATGAACCCATGCTGGTTGCTCCTGAGCATAACCTCCCCAGCTGGCACTTCCTGGACATGTGCCAGGATAATTCTTTCGAAAAGCTTCGCAGTGACCCCTGGTAGTTCCTTCAGCACTCTGGGGTGGAGATCATCAGGACCTGCAGATTTAAATACATCTAGTCCCTCCAGAAGTTCCCTGACAAGGTCCTCATTAACCCTAGGCCTGGGTGTGCCACCTACAGGGCCCTCGGAGGTGCCAGTGGGGGAGATAGCCAGGTCCATCCTCAGAAATATGGAGGCAAAGAAATTGTTGAATATGTCAGCTTTACCGTCAGGTAAGATGACCAGATTTCCTAGCATGTCCTGCAGAGGCCCCACGTTACCTGGCACCTTCTTTTGCCCCCCTATGTATTTGAAAAAGGACTTCTTGTTGTCCTTGATCTGGGTTGCTAGTCCCAGCTCCATTTCTTCCTTGGCCTTCCTGACCGCCCCGCTACATTCCCAAGCTACCGAGGTATAGTCCTCTCTTGTGATGGCCCCTCCCTTCCAACGGGTGTAAGGTGTACGCCTCCTTTTTTGTTTGGAGATGTTCCCAGATGCTTTTGGTGAGCCATGGGGGCCTTTGCGCTCTCTTGCCCCCTTTGACTCATGTAGGGATTACTTCCCTTTGAGCTTGAAGGATCGTCTCCTTAAGGAACAACCACTCCTCCTGGACACTCAACTCCCTCCTGCTCTGGGACTTCAGTGCTTCCCCCACTAGTTTTCTCACTTCATTAAAGGGGACTTTATGGTTCAGAAGGGAGATGGGGTGAGGTCTGTTGTTCAGGAGGAAGTTGAGGGACAGGGTCTGTGTTTGTGGAGGGAAATAACGGGCTTTCCAGAAAACTGTCCACAGTGAGGGTGGTGCTGGGGGTGCACAGTGGGGCTGGGGCTGTCCAGGCGGCCTACAGCAGGGAGTACAGGACCAGGTTGTCCGCCAGCACCTCTCACACCCGGTGCTCTGGCCCCCACTGCTGGATGTATGGTTTGCCCAGGGACTGGGGAGGGGGGATTGCTGTCCCTGCTGCCACAGCTGGCACTCTTGAGCTGCCCCTGGGCCTCACAGAAGTTATGCAGCACACAGGTTGCAATGATGACCCAGGGGATGTTGGCCTCTGTGACCTCATGGCAGCCTCGTGGCAGCCCTTCAGGTGGCTGAAGGCGTGCTCCACCAGCTCATGGGTCCAGCCCAGGTACTGGTTGAAATATGTCTGGCAGAGGTCCAGCTGGCTGGTGTAGGGCTGCATGAGCCAGGGGAGGAGTGGGTAGGTGGGAGTCCCAATGAGGAGGGGCAGGACTGCCACCTCACCCAGCTGGAGGTTCAGCACCCCTGGTATAAAGCAGCTGCTCTCCACCAGGGCTGGCAGGGCAGAGTTTTGAAAGATATGGGCATTGTGGATGTTGCCAGCCCAGCCAATGCTCACATTGGTGAAGATGCCCCAGTGGTCAACAATGGCCTGCAGCACGATGGAGTGAAAGCCTCGCCAGTTGTTTTAGGGGCAGTTGCTGTGGCGCGGGCAAGTGATGGGGATGTGGGTTCTGTCCAGGGCCTCGATGCACCTGGGAAAGCCCAGGGCACAGAGCCAGGGTGTCATGGACCGAGAGCATGGTGTGCCCCAGCACATCCTAGAGGGCACCACAAACCTCCAGGATGGCCTCCCCAGTGGTTGCCTTGCCCATGCTGAAGAGGTGGCTGACAGTGCAGGCTGGTGGGCATGGCAAGCTTCAGCAGGGTAATGGCCAGCCAGGTCTTTGCAGGGAGGGGCAGCTGCATGGTGGTGGCCTGCTGCTCCAGGTGAAGGCAGAGCTGGTCGAGGAGCTCCTAGAAGGTGGCTTGTGTCATCCAAAATGACTCCAGCCACTGCTTGTTGTCCTAGGTGCGCTGGATGACATAGAGCCACCAGCCCTGGCTGGCCGGGAGGGCCCACAGGCAGTAGAGCTGGAGCCCCAGGAGCTTGTGGACAGCACTGAGGGTGGCATCCATGTGTATATCATCAGCGTCCCTATTGGGTCCAGGTGGCAGCCCAGGGTCTGGGCAATGTCAGTGTGGGGACAGGGGGCCTCAGACACAGCGGTGAACCTGGCCACGCAGCCGCGCAGCACGGGGAGATGGCAGGGCCGAGACTGACCTGAGCCAGGCAGTGATCGCTGTAGTGGCAAAGTATGGCCAGCAGGGAGGCAAGCAGAAGGCCAGGGCATGGGCTGTTGCTCCCAAGGCCTGGGGGTGGAGCAGCCATTGTATGGTGGGAACAGGCTTTGGTGACAGAGCCTGAGTAGGAAGAAAAACAGTGAGCATGAGTAGATCAGTAATTAGGTGGGTAAGTACACAGTAGCTCTTTTTGCCATCTGAGGGAATACCAAATCACCTTCATCTTGTTTCAGAGGAGGACTTGTGTCTGGCTCCCAGAAAAACTTTTGAATTCTTACTGAGCTGGAGTGAACTCTAAGCTCAGAGATGTGAGTTCCAGACTCAGACCAAATACTGCTGCTCCAAGTTGATCCAGCTGTAAATAGGATACCTAGGCAGTGAGGCTAGGAATTAAAAAATAGCAGGATGTGATGCTAGCCTCACTGTACCCTTGGGTATTGTTGGCTTCTGAAATGGTGTGCCTAAACCATGGTATCCCTATAGATCACCTGAACTTCATCTCCAGTTCAGAGGCTGCTCAAGAATTTCATTCTTTTGATAGAAACCTGATTTCCTGCCCCGTCTTACCCAATTTGTAATTACAGTGCATCAGAGCAGACTCGATTAATCAAGTCTGTTGGAGCATGGTAATTACCACACTCCAGCAGTCTCCCACATCTCATGTATCAGTGTCCCCACACTTCAAAATGGCAGCAGGGGCATTTGAACTAAAGTTCTTCAGATGAGCTTTATTTCAAGCACCCCTGCTGCCATTTTGAAGTGCAGGGATGCTGATACAAGAGAAGCTGCTGGAGCTTTAATTAGAGCAGCTCTCAGATCCACTCTAATTAAAATTCTGCCCCCCACTTCCCCCCACTCCCAGAGCACATAAACTTGCCCATAGACTTAACTTAAAGAGCTCTCTTTCCTCCCTTCTTTTTTACCCCTTCTTGTATTTGTACAGAACAGTCATTTCCCCTTTCTGCCTTTGTTTTGCTAGGCTAAACAAGCTACTCTCTTGTAGTCTCAGTCTATAAGATCACCTCTCCAGGTACCTCAGCCTAGCAGCCTTTCTCTGCATCTCTTTCATTTTGAATTCATCTTTCTTGTATATGGATGAACAGAAGGGTACAGAGAATTCCAGCCTAGGTCTCACCAGTGCCTTGTATTATGGCATTAATACTCCCCTCTCTCTACTGTAGGAACCTTGGCTGATAAATCCTTGAGCTGTATTTGGCTTTTTCATAATGGTAATCACTCTGATTGTTCATCGTTGCTTCTGTCATTGCCAACAGTTTCCAGCTTACAGGGGAAATTCTTCTTATTAGGGCCAAATTCACAAGGGTATTCAGACACTTGATTTATCATAGAAATCAAGGAGAAATAAGACTGAGGTATCTACATACCTTTATGAAGCTAGGCCTTAGTCCCCCAGTAGCATGACCTTGCACTTCATGCTATTAAATATTATCCCATTTCCACTATAGCAGTCTTCAGGCTCATCCAGTTCTTCCTTTCTTCTTGTGGAGTTAGCTCTTCTTTTATTCCTTGCCACCCCATCTTATGTTTCTGTCTGTTTTCCCTCTTTTTTTCTCTAATGCAGCAAATCTGTTCTTCAGTTCAATAGCTCATCAGTCAACTGGTCTATTGTCCTCCCACATGACCTTCATGATCACATGTTTTCCTAAGCCACCTTTTACCTCCAGGGGTCTAGTCAGGTATCTACATATTTTACATTGTCTGTGCAGCCTCTTCTCTCCTTTCCTCCATATTGATTTCAAACAAACATCTTAACTCTACCATTGTATCCAGCTACCTGTACAGTCCTTGGATAGTCTATGACAACTCAAGCATAAGTATCTTCCTTCAGATACTCACTCAAGAATAATGTACATCTTTTACATCCAACCAGCTTCATTGTCTTCTCCATTCATTTAGTCATCTCCATGGCTGCCTCTGTTATCATAATCTTTTTCCCCCTATCTACTGTCTTTAAAGAAAAAGAGGACAGATTCCACCATGCCTAACTTCTAGTGTTGTGCTTTAACCATGTAAAAGGCCCCTGCTGTGTCCCCATTACAAGAAAGAATAGAGAAGAGGAAGGTCCTTTAAAGGGATGAAACAGTGGATCTAGTCCTGAGCCATTTACTGCAGAGCTGCCTAATTAGCTCTGCAGCAAAGTCTCTGTGTCTACATGTGCGGCCCTATGAGATTGCAGTAAACTAATAAATGCTGTCATAGGTTAGTGCTTGTAAATACAAGTGCTATCCTGCAGTGGCATTATTTATTGCCAAGAAATGCAAGTGTAGGTACTGATGGGGCTGACTGGGGCACAAGCATAGGCAGAGGGAGAAAAAAATTGAGGGGGCTGAGCATTTCCCCCCCAGGCGGGAAAGTCTGTGGGGGGAGGGGAAAGGGGAAAGGGCCAGTGGGGAGGGAGTGGGGCTGGAGCTGGGATTGGGCAGGGGTTGGGAGGGAGCGGAGCTGAGCCAGGATTGGGGCTGGGGCTGGGGCTGGGGCGTGCTGCGCCTGTCCTTTCCCCCGCACCCAGGGTCATTGCCCAGCACCAGCGCCCCCTACGCCAATGAATCTGCCGCCCCCCAGCCCCACACTGGCCCCAGCTGCCTCCCCACACTGGCCCCAGCCCCAACCCTGGCCCCAGCCCCGGCCCTGCACTGCCCCGGGGGACCTGGAACTGGGGGCTGGAGTAGAGCCAATCTTGGCTGCACTGCTGGGCTGGAGCCCCCGGGACCCTCGTGCCCACCTCGCCCCGAGTCAGGGTGGGGTGCAGGATGAAGCCATGGCTCATCCAGGGGGGCGCGTGGTGGGGTGGGGAGTGCAGCTCCCACCACTGCACACATCCCAGGGGTCATGGCGGGCGCATGCCCCCGGATCTGCATGGGGCAAGGCAGGCTGGGGCCAGGGTAGCGCTGGAATCTTCCTGGCAGGGGGACCAGGCTGCACTGGAATGGGCAGCTCTGGTGCTAGGAGGGGGGGTTGGGGGGACTATGGTGAATTGGGGTGGCTGCACCCCCCCCCACCCCCCATAGCCCCCTCCCAGCACCACCACCACAGCCCTGGCCCCAGCCCATAGCAGCAGCCCATCTTGTGCCACGCAGATCCCTCCATGCCTCCCAAGGTATAGCAGCAGGAGTTGCGCCCCCTGGACAAGCTGCACACAGCTCAGTCCCGCACCCAACTGGCTGTGCAGGGCTGTGCGAAACAGAAGTGTTCCATTTCGTCCAGCGTTTTCAACGTTTTGACAGAACAGCATTTCATTTTGACAAGATGTGTGGCTCTGCACCTTAACAAGGATATGGTAAAGCTTGAGAGAATCCAGAGAAGGGCTGCTCGTATGATCAGAGACTTGCAGATCAGAGACTTGCAAGGAAAGCCACATGAGGAAAAGCTGAGGGACCTGGGACTCTTCAGCCTGAAAAAGAGAAGGCTGAGAGGGGACTTGGTAACTGCTTACCGCTACATCAGAAGCGTACATCTCGGGCTCAGTGAACAGCTGTTCACCAAGGCACCCTTGGGGAAAATGAAGAGTAATGGACACAAACTCCTGGAAGATCATTTCAGACTCATTTCAGGCTCAACATTAGGAAAAACTACTTCACAACGAGGGTGTCCAGAATGTGACCATTACTCCTAGTTTTCCCCAAGCGTGCCCTGGTGAACAGTTGTTCACCAAGCCCTGGATGTACACTTCTGATGTAGCAGTAAGCAGCTACCAAGTCCCCTCTCAGCCTTCTCTTTTTCAGGCTGAAGAGTCCCAGGTCCCTCAACCTTTCCTTGTACAGCTTGCTGTGCAAGTCTCTGATCATATGGGTAGCCCTTCTCTGGACTCTCTCAAGCTTTACCACATCCTTGTTAAGGTCCAGAGCCCAGAACTGGATGCATTACTCCAGCTGCGATCTCACCAGTGCTGAGAAGAGCCAAGCAGAGCAGGAGAATCACTTCTTTACAATGTTTTTGCTGGAGATGCATCAACTAATGCATGCCACTGTATTGTTGGCCCTGCTGGCTACAGCATCGCACTGCCAGCTCATGTTCATACTGTGATCAATTATTACCCCCAGGTCTGTGGTGGCAAGTGATGGGGGATCTTCAGTCCTGCTGCCTGATGAGGGGCAGAAGTTGCACAAGCACCCATGTCATGAGTTTTGCCTGTCAGCAGCTAGGGGGTGCAGGGCCCCAGAACCCTCCTGCACCTATTTCCTTGCTAGCTGGCAGGCTTAGTGGCCGCAGCAGGGCCTAGCAGCCAGGCCTGCAGTAGTTTCCCCTCCCCCGTGCCCCAAGACAGACAGTTGCACAAGTACCCATGACACAAGTTTTGCCTGTCAGCAGCTAGAGGTGCAGGGCCCCAGAACCCAGAAGCCCTGCACCTATCCTTGACAGCTGGCAGGCTTCATGGCCTCAGCAGGGGCTAGCAGGCCTGCAGCTTTCACCCTGCTGTGCCTTAACACACACAGTGTCACCCATGTCATGAGTTTTGCTTGTCCTCAGCTTGAGGTACAGTTTCTGTACCTCATGCACATACACATGACACAAGTTTGTCTCTCAAGACTTTGGGGTACAGTTTCTCCGAACTCCCTGTACCTATCTTCTTGAAACTTGGCAGGCTTTATGCCTCAGAAGGGGCTTCCATTCCTACAAGTTTTAGACAAATCTGACCAGAAATGACAAAGTTATAGGCTGTTTTGACCTTATACATTATAGCCTATGGGTGAAATGTCGAAACAACGTCGAAACAGCGAAACGTTTCAACTTGCCTCGTTTTGTTTCGAGACTGTTTCAACCATATCTGTTTCGTTTCAATTTTGCTGTTTCGACCTTGAAACAGGTCGAAACAACATTGAAACAAAACTGGTGGCAAAATTTCGCACAGCCCTACTGTGCATTGCCTGGCCTAGCCCCAGCCCCACTCCTTCCTCGCACCTGCTGCAGCCGCTGAAAGCCCTCGGCCAGGCTGCCTTGCAGCCCTAACACTGCCCCATGTTTGAGGGTGCTAAGCCCTGTTAGCCCCCCCACTTCTGCCACCTATGGGCACAAGGGTACTTCAGTGCAGGGGCTGCCTGCTGACTAGTCCTGCAGTGAAACACCCTCACGCCCTAGCCAGCCCTTCTGCAGCAAGTTGAGCCAGATTGAAGCAGCTCCAGGATGGCAGGCTGACCCCTGGGGCCCTCTTCCAGCCGGGGTTACTTCGACCCAGCTAAACATACTGTGGTCCCAGGTACATGGGTAAACCTGGCACCCAGGAGCAATAAACTCCGGCACAATATGTGCTGCAGTTTATTGCTTCACATGAATTGCATATGTAGATGCACCTACAGAATGTGAGGCCCTGTTCTTACAGCAGTGATTCTCAACCTTTCTAGCCTTAAGACATCCCTTGTTAGACTCACAGCACCACAGCAAGTGCCAACTTTGCTCTCACTGATTTTTTTACTTCAGAAAAGTAATAGAGCAATTCTTTTGTTGTGAAGAACTTAGGAAGACCACACTGGGTCAAAATGCTTTTGACACTATGGAATCCTATTTGGAATCTCTGGGTTTGTCCTGTGAATCATGAGTAGACATTTGCACACCTAACTGCACTAATACAGTGTGGCATCCTTAAAGGGATATTACAGCACAAGAGCTGTTTTAGAGGGCTATAGGGGAAGGGTCCCAGCAGTAAGGGGCCAAAGTGCTCTAATGGTAGAGAAGAACAGGGCGTCTGCCAAAGAAAGCTAGACCAGAGAAAGTGACACCATGAGTAGGCTTGGGGGAAAGGCCAAAACAAAGGAATATTTGACTAAGGCCCAGGAGGGCAGAAGGAAGGCTGGAACTGCTTCACTGTCTACCTACGATGATTCCCTTGATTATACTGCTTGGAAATAAAAGGAATGTTGTATACACAAAGAACAAGCTGAGCCATAATGGAGCAAAATCAAAATACCAAGAAGACAAGGAAACAATTCTAAATATAATGCTTTTAAATGTTTGCTATTATTGTTTATAACAACTGCCCTTTCAAACAATTACTTCAGTAAGTTGCATACCATCAATCTCCCAGGAAGAAGATGTGAGCTGAGAGAATGTTTAATTCGTAGCCTGATAGAATCCTCTCTTTGTATCGTTTATCAGGGTCTGTATCCTACCAAATGGCTATTCAGGATATGAAATTGTTTTTTCCAGAAGGCCTGTGTTGTGCTAAGTGCCAGGTATTAGAAGAAGACGAGGTAAGTCTGGCCTTACCTGAAAAATAATCCCTACTATTTTAAAATAATGGCTTTGTTCCCTACAATACCAGGACTCTCTTCATTATGATGCTTCCTATTGTACTGCTCAGTTATTGACTTTTCCTTCAACCCTATACATTCCCACCATCCCAGTAAGAGAGAGGCTTTCCTAAATTCTATTTGTGGCAAATTTTACTGGGCAAATGAGAGGCCAAATCCAAAGTTTCAGGATCAAGATTTCCAGACTGAGTCAACAGGGTGCATTTGAAGTGAGAGAGAGAGCTACACAACAGGAGCAATTAATCATCTAAGATATCCACTGGGTAAAAAGCTGGGGTCTGATTTACAGAGCCACAGACTATGGCAGCTCCTGTGTGCTTCAGTTAGAGGGTGAGATGCTCAGCACTTCTGAAAGATCATGCTTGATGGTTTTTATTAATACCAAATGCTGATGACCCTACTAATATTGGTGTGCCATTCTCCTGCTCCTCACAATCCATCACCATGATGGAGAAGAAGGGCTTTTCCCAGACCTGTTGTCAAGTCATACGAATTTCAGGATAATCCCATTTTCAAAACAGATGGAAGGAAAAACTGGCACTGAAAGAGAATTTCTCTGGGAGGTATCTTGCCAGAATTACAGCTGTTTGAGGATCCCTACTGAAATATTGACCACGCGTGTGGGGAGGAGCCTCCACCTGCAAAAACAACCCAGTCCTCCCCTTGCTTTCCAGTTCGATAGTAAATTCACTGTCAGGTGCCTAGCTGTAGGTATTAGGTTTGTATTGGGGAAGGACAGATGACAACCTCCAAAAAAAGCCACTTTGAAATAGATAAAAACAACTGCATTACCCAGCTTCCTGCTCCCAGTTTCTTGCTGGGTATGGAAGGGGCTGGGAGTGCTGAAGGGATGTATTTACTTTGTATGTACAAGGCGGAGGGTGCCTCAGAAATCTTCGAAATATCTCCTATCCTTAGCAAATGTTCAGGTCCTAGGGAAAGCGGTGTGTCATGCTACTGAAAAGCCCCTTTCCTCTAGTGACTATGGAATGAGATCAGTGAGCTGCAAAGGAAGTACCATCCAGTCCTCTCTTGTGGGGAAGATGGAAGCCTCAAGGGTGAGGTATATAAAGCAGTGGAAAGAGAGAAATGTTAAGACTTCAGTAAGGACATGGAAGTAACTTGGGGCATAAAAAAGCTGCAGTATGAAACACTCTCTGGAAACAGAGTGAATTCCCTATCTTGAGACCAGCACTCACAACTTTCTGAACACTTCATATCCAATGGGCACATCTACATGTGCTGTTAATGCAGTATTGACTTACTGTGCAATAAAATACTGTGCAGTAAGCTTTCCCCAGGAGCACATCTACACATGCACCTTTTTGGGAGCAATTCTGCTTCCAATGGGAGCAGCGAGCTGCTCCTGCCTTGCTCTGCCCCCCTGCAGCAGCCAGGGGGAGCTCCATACTCCCCCAGGGTGCTAGCCCAGGGAATGGCAAGGAGCATGGGGGACAGTCCTGATGCGCATGGGACCAAGAGAGCTCTGCTGGCTGCAGTGGCAGCTGTTTCCTGGCCCCATGCTCATCAGGAGGGGTCCTGATGTGCAGGGGCCAAGAGACAGATGCTGCTGCAGGTGGCAGACGTCTTCTGGCCCCATGCACATCGAGACACAGCTGCTAGTGAGCCCCCAGCTGGGCGGGGATTCCTTCCGCAGCCGGAGGCTGGCTGGAGCTGTGCCACTTGTGAGGCAGCTACTGGTGACTGGGCAGGGAACCTCACTGGCAGCAGCTACACAAGTGGGACAGTTGCGAGCAAGCCCCTGACTGAACAGGGAAGCAAAGAGCTCCCAAGTCCCGTCCCAGCACTGCTTGGCTACTAGCTCATGTGGAGAGCCAGGTGCCATGCAGTGCCAGGGCAGGTGGGGGGGGGGGGGGGGGGGGGGGGCAGAGAGTGACCCCATCCCAGCCCTGATTGGCTCCTGGAAGTTGCCAGGAGCTGAGGAGTGCCAGGACTGGGGACAGAGAACTCCTCTGTCCCCTGCGGCCCCCTGCCGGTGTGGCTGACCAGGAGCAAATTGTCTCCGGCTCGGTGTCTACATGAGTGCTACTGCACAATACCTCATGCACAGTTAATCTACTACCTGTATTTACGGGTAATAGAAAATTGCACGTTAGCTTAATTTATTGGGCAGTAGCTGCTGTGCACGGTTACATGGTGACACCTTACTGTACAGCAGTTTAGTCTACTGTGCAGTAAAGCATCTCGTGTAGACATGCCCAGTGAATGCTTGGGAATGGAAGTAAGGACTAAAGTCTCCAGGAAAGGAACTAGGTTTTCAGATGGATTGTTGCATTTGTCTCAGAAGTCCCAGTCTTACCTGGGTCTCATTAACCTTTTATCTATCCCTAGAACTCCTCAGAAATCCATAGTACATGTTTTTCCCCTCACCGCTACATACTTTGGAATGAGCTACCATGCAAAGGATTCAAGGGCAGAAAGAGACAAGTAAAAGGAAGGGTATCCAGTGCTTAGAGAGAGCATTGTGAACCCATGTGTGGGTGCTACCAACCTGTACCTTTTCATAGCACATATAAGGACAGATTCCATTTGATCTATATGGGTACTTAAGTGAACTAAAGTGCCTAAGTACTATTCTATGCCATTCTGCTTGAGTCCCTGAAAAAACAATGCAAAAGATGTGTGGGTCCTCCTCCTTCTCATAGCCCTTTTGTGACTCAGTCTTAAGGGTCAGATGATGACATGTTACAAAGTAGATGCATTAATGGATTTTCAGGATTTGAACAGGGTGGAATAAAATGGAATAGAATCTGGCCAGTAATACATCTCTTGGCAAACTGTATACAGACCACAGACTCCATCTTAAAAGGGTGATGCTGTTCCTATATCAAGGGTTAAATGGTCTATTCTGTCTTTAACTTAAACCACCAGTAAATATATATATACATACATACATACATATATATACATACATACACACACATATATATATATACACACACACACACACATGAACTGCAGTAGTTGAAATGAAATGATGCCTTTGCTTTTCACATAGCTATTCAGATTTCTTTTCCACTATGATCACAGTATCTGCAAACTTGAGGAGCTAGAAATGATAGTCA
The DNA here is from genome assembly GCF_000455745.1 of Alligator sinensis. Lineage (NCBI taxonomy): Eukaryota > Metazoa > Chordata > Crocodylia > Alligatoridae > Alligator > Alligator sinensis. The sequence continues at coordinate 64,781 of NW_005842838.1, forward strand.
TACTAAAGGAAAGGAGGCTTTTTGGATGAATGTAAAATAGTGTCTTGGAGATTCTTGTGGTTCTGGAGAATGTGGCCTTTAAGAGTTTCATGCAGACTTTGGAAGGGATGTCAGAGTAACAAGGCACCAGGCTGAACCAGAACCAGCTGAGGGAGAACGTATGCAGAATGTTCTTTTAACATCAGACAACATGACCAGGTGTTTTCTAGGGTAGCAATTACAGGCATATGCAGCATCCTGACAAATGCTTCACAGCTGGCCTGAATCGACAGCTAGAGAGTGTTATTCTTCCTCATTAGGTAATACTGTTCACATGACATGCCTTTCCCCTTCCTTCCTGCAGATCTGGAACATTAAATGTGACCCAATACTCGCTCTGGAAATCAACAAGCAGCGCAAAATTGTAAAATGTGAAGTGAGAAGGCAACTCAATTTATTGGGCTCTGAGCAGCTGCCCAGGTTAGGTAAGGCAATGCATAACTCTTTCATTGTAGGCCTCAAACTGCTATTGATTAATTGGATAGAAAGACAAACCATCTAGTGGCAGCCAGAGTCATTACTGATGTCCTTTCAGGAAGGAGAGACAACTCTGAGCTGGAAAGAACTTCTTGGAAGGAGTTTGCACCTTTAACCCCTTGTATACCAAGCATCTCCAATACCCATACTTTTGTTGATGTACATTTAGCTCCAATAAAAAGTAGAGACCAGAACATCTGGAAGACTGGGGTCCTCTGTCTGTGGAGACAGGTAGTAGATGAACAGCAGTGCAAGCTTCCCTGCAATACACACTTTAAGTCAGACCTTGCTTGAGAAGCTGCTTCAGGCTCCAAGCCTGTTTATTCCCTAGCTACCCTGTGAAGACTGCTCCTGAGGTGTCAGATTCTTGGGCCCCGACACATGTTCATTTAATGGCACAATGGGACCTGATCCCTGATCCCAGCAATCAGGTATGATTTTGGAATCAGAGTCAGATCCCTATTCTACCATTACTACTTTACAATACAGGATGATCCCATAATCATAATCCTGGTCCCTGACCTCTGTGTGGGGTTTAAAGTCCCTAGTGGGGGAAGTTCCTTGGGATACTCTTGGGATACTCTTGGGATACTCTGATCTCCTGGGCCCAGCAGCTGGGTGTGGGGCATAAAGTACCATGCAGCTCCCACCCTCCCAGTCTAGGGGCAGAGCTACATTCAGCTGAATGTCAGACCCAGGTCATTTCAGACCCCAGTGTGGTCTAGGCCCCAGAACCAACAGTCAGCTGATTGTCTGCCCCAGCCACACATAACATTAAAGGTGCCATACAAACAAGCCATAAAAATGTTCTACATTATATGTGGAACATTTTTATGGCTGGTTTCCCATATTATGGTGCCTTAAATCAGGTGCACGTGTAGCACCCTGCCCATTTATGCTGAGATTAACATGTTAATGGCATTAGTATAATGTGTAACCTTGTTTGTGGGCACATTCTAGGACCCTTAGCTAAGCAGATTGATAACTAACATGAGGTATGGGTGTGTTTTGGGTGATGTGGGCATCTCCCTGGAAATGGGACTGAGACCCACTCATGTCCTATTTTTTTGGCCACTGAACACCTGTCAAATCAAAATGGCTTTCAGTCATTGCTGAATTCAGTTAGATTGGAACTTGCAGCCTCCTCAGTCCTTTGAGTCATTTAGTCCCCTTGAATGAAAGACTACGGGTTTTCCAGGCTGTGTCTATTGTTTTTATTGGACAGGAGGATACCCAGGCAGAGCTGTTAATGTGATCCTTTCTACAGCAAAAGACATAACCTAAGGCCTGGAGCTTCCCATCTTATGACTTCAAAATATAAAAAAAATAGATGTGCAGTGATTTGACCCCAAATATTTATAATAAGGCAGTAGCATAACTAAGGTGGGGCAAACAGGGCTCCAGGGGCATTCCCACCCTTTCTGGCACTGTGCCCAGGATGCCAAAATTGTAGTTACAACTCTGTAAAAAGCCAATAGTCAGATTATTTTCTTCCCCTGATTGGTGGCAAATTAGTTGTCATTTGTAATCATCTCACCAAGGATACATTGACTGGGAGCTCAGGTATTCTGAAAGGAATTTTGTTCCATCTTTAATTATGTTCTCAGGCCACCTGAATGTTGTCTGTTTAATTGCAAAAGGACAGATATGCAATGGGTGGGATACTGAGAAAATCGTGTCCTACTGTAGGCACTCGGTTCTACTTATATTTCCTATGAGTAAAGCCACTAGATCCTAGTGGACCCAGCAGAATAGTAATAAAACGCTCCCACAGAAAGACAGTCCCCTTTGGATATGCCATGCCTTGGCCCCACTACTAATGCAACAGGTTTGGGATTTGATCTGGAACAGATGTGGAAGTGCAGTGTGTAGAAGTGCAAAAAATGAAGTGACAGCAGATGAGGGAATACAAGGGTTCTCAGCTGTGCATTAAGAAAAGACTGGCTGCTGAGGGGGGAAAGGTAGGAGAACATAAGTCACTCCTGCCTAGTAGCACCCTGAAAAAGGATCTCATCCAAAACCCTAGTGCAGGGGTGGGCAAAATAAGGCCCATGGGCTAGATCTGGCCCACCAACAGATTCAGTCTGGCCCATAGGTGGACAACCACTAACTAACTGGATTGGCACTGCTTCCCACCCAGCAGCATCAGGCATCTGCTGTGGACCCAGATGCGGCTTCTGCTGCAGTGGCCAGGCAGTAGCATCACCTGTGGATGTTTCCAGTAGGTTTAGGAGCCTGGATATCCTGCCAGCGGTGTCCACAGCTGATGCCACCACCCTCCCAATGCCATGGAGGCCCCACCTGGAGCCCCAACCCAGAACATGCCAGTGGCATTAACCATGGACCCAAGCAGGAGCTGCTGCCGTGCCGGGTGGGTGGTGGTGTCAGTTATGATACCACCTGTAGGTTCCACATCGGGGCTTTGGAACCTGTTGGCTATGCCCACAGCTGACCCTGCTGCCTGCCTGGTGCAACAGCAGCTCCTGCCTGGGTCCACAGCTAATGCCACCAGCAGATTCCAGGTTGGGGCTCCAGTGGGACTTCCACTGTGCTGGGAGGGTAGGAATGTCAGTTGTGGATGCCGCTGGCAAGTTCTGCATCCAGGCTCCTGAACCTACTGGCAGCATCCACACCTGATGATGCCACCTGCCTGCTGCACTGAACTACAGCACCAATGGGTTCTGGAAGGAGCGGAAGTAGGAGAGAGACAGAGAGAAAAGAAGAGGCAGAGAGCAAAGAGAGAGAGCAAGAGAGAAAGAAGAGAGAAAGACAGAGGGAGAGAGAGAAGAGAAGGGAGGGAGAGAGAGAAGAGAGGAGAGAGAGAGAGAGATGGATGTGGCCCCTGACAGGTCCCCAAAACTCCTTAGGTGGCCCTCCAGCTGAAATAATTGCCCATCCCTACCTTAGTGGATTTTTTCCACTGATTTCAGCCAGCTTTGGGCCAGGCCTCACGTGCCTCATGAACACTTCAGTTCCTGCCTTCTCAAACTTGTTCATTCTCCTGCCTTGCACGTTGATGAGCATGGGACTGGCTGCACAGGAACTTAAGGTGTAATTGTCACTCCACGTGGAGACCCACACCTAGACCTTAGCCTTATTTACACTCACAGGTCACTTCCTCATGTGCAGGGTTCATCCAAACCCTCACAAAAGGACTTGAATAAATAAAATACTGATAACACTGTGCAGGGGGTGGCTGCTTCACACCCTATATCAACTGGTTTTTGCTGACCTTTCCATTGTATCTGGATGGCAGTAAAAATTAAGTGACTACTTCACATCTAATTTTTCCACTCAGGTAAATAGGAAGTCTGAGATAAGACAGTCTTTTCAGTGGAAAGAGGCTATCAGTTTCTTTCCATTCCAATCCTTCCTGCATTTATTAAACAATGTTCCTAACTGTAGTTCCAAGCAGTTTCCTAACATTCAGAGTATTTCCCTCACTGGTTGCCTAGGCTGAATATAGCAGGTTTAGTATAATCCCAAACTAGATGCATTTAAATTACTGCAAGTAAAAATGCTTCACTGAAAAGGCAGGAGGAATATGTTGCAAGTATCATGTAACATTGCATGTTATACCCTGTCCTAACTCCTGTGTGCTGTCATGCAAATACTACTCCTATGATGTGTCTTCACTTTGAGGAGCTTCAGGTAGGGTGAAAAGTAAAATAATGCCTTTACCTACCATAATACTCTAGCATAATATCATCTAAGAAAGCCCTTTTCAGAGTGGGGCTGTGTTGAGAGAGCCTAGATATGGGATCACATTCTAGTAAGCCAAATGCATCATTCATATTGTGATCTCATTGGGGACACTAGAGGGAGCGCTTGGACACAAAGAAGCCTCTCCCTTTGGCTCACGTTTATCCAATACTCCAACACGAACAAACAGATTTATCATAGTAAATACGTCAAATATTATGTCTGTGATCAGCATCACAGTTCAGATCATATAAACAGCTGGACTAACAGATTTCTTTGTCTGGAAGAAATTAAATGGAAGAGCATATCCTGTAGCAAATCAGGAGCTGTCCTTGTCTGACTTCTCTGAAAATACTACTGTATTACTATATTCTGGTATGTACACATCAGTTCAACACTTGGAGAAATGCAATCACATCTGCAGCCAACCTACATAATGTAATGTTGCATGAATGGCTCTGATCCTTCTGTTGTTTAATTTGACTGGGGGAGGGGAGAATGATTGAGAGGAGGTTCTTTTATATAAATGAAAACAGCCATCTGTTGTGTTTTGATCTTTCTCCAATCAGACCTGCCACTTCTAGGTACACTCTGCCAAACCACTTGCCTGATATTTCCCAAGATAATCCTTCAGGGTTCGGAGCACCCACCTTATATTGAACTACTAGACCAGCTGATCGGCCAAGGTTTCACAGTGACAGGGTTACGACTCACCGTGTTCAACAAATCCCAGGCTCATCTTGTCTCTGAGATACTGAGCATGACAAAGTGCAAGGTTTCAGCAATGGTATGGAATAGTGAGAGCTGCACTTTCCCCTTTCCCCAAGAAGAAGAGCCGTTTTCTTAGTTGATACATTCATGGTTTTGCTTAGTTGTATTAAAGACTTTAGACATGGCTAATCTGTATTAGGCCTTCCAGTGCATCCCCCTCTATCTATGCATGTTTGCTCTATACTGTACATTTGCTAGAGCTGTATCCAGCCTGGTTTTAAATACAGTAGCATCCATATCTTCTCTTGGGAGCATTTCCATTGATTCAGAGAGGAAGTTTTTCCTGATAATTAGAGATGATGTTTCCCCATTGTTAATTTCACCCCATTAATCCTATTCCTTTACTTGCTTTGCTAGATAAGCCTTCCCTTTCATGGTGATTCCACCCTTGAGATATTGGGAAGGGATTTTGTTCTACTCCTCTGCTAATTGTTGTGGAGAACTCTAGCCCTGATCCAACAAATCGCTTTAACATATGTTTATCACAAAACATGTTGCTGAAGTCAGTGGAGCCATACCAGTTTATACCTGCAGAGGATTTGGCCCAAAATCTTTTCCTCTCCTCAGTTGCTATGAAAAAACACCATCCAGTCAGGGACTGAGGGGAGCAAAGCAGCAAAGATCAACATCCCAGAAGAGCTGTCAAATGCACAAAGTAACCAACAGGGGGAATTGATTATGCTGGAACCAGCTATAAACAAAGGACCATCAAATGCACAGGAACCCAACTCAAAAATACAGAAAAAAATTGTCTTTAATCTTTCAGTTATATGAGTCTTGTGGGTTACTGAGAATAATGGCAGGGAAGATATTTTCAGACTGACTTTTAAACCTATGGTTTACCTCTGCAAAGAGGAGCAATTATAAGTAGCAACCAATTAAACTAAGCACCAGCTTCATCTCCTGTGGTTATCCCAAGGATACCAGTCCCTAGGAATACGGGAACATGCACAACTGTATAGGGAGGACAAAAGGAAGTAGCACAATAGATGCAGAGCAGTGCTAGGAGGGGCTGCCCTCCTGGCAATGAAAGCATTTTTCCCAGGCAGAGTTGGAAGGGGCTGGCATATCTCCAGATAAGCCTGCCGCTGTTAAACCAAAGGTGTTCATTATGGCATTTTCTCTCCCCTTCTGGATGGGAGACAGGTCTTTCTCGTGATAAGTATTTGTGCTTGGCTATCTCAAGGTTTCTAGCCCAGAAATTCCTATCCTTCTGTTCTAGCAGGCACCTTTTAATGCTAAATGAGTAGCAAACCTGAGGTAACTCTTTCCAATATACCTGTTTGTACCTTGCTTCTGAGGTAAATGAATAGAAATAATCAAATGCCACGGGAAATTAATGCTAACAGGATTCAGATGAAGTAGGTGCCTTAAAGTATGGGTTACTGCATCTTTTTCATCCTCCCCTGCATCAAATAATGAGCTTTATCAGCTTGTCTGTGAGGATCACAGAGTTACTTAAGTGGGTCTCAGAACCAGAGTTGTGTTCTTCCCTCTCTTACAGTGCTCTGTCTTAATGGATGGTCCATGCCTGGTGTTAGCAGCACAGCGAGACAATGCTGTTATTTGTTTTGACTTCCTGCTGGACAGGTAAGCAAAGACAACCACACATTATTTGCACTCTTGACCACCATGTCAATCTGTGGTAGAAAGCACTTGATCTGAACTGTCTTCTCTACAATTCCTTTCCAACTCAACTCCCCTAAGGTTAGGCGCCTCTCAAAGGCAACATGTTCTTCATTATTTATATTGAGTTTTAATGCATCAGCACATCAGAGCATTCCGCATTTTTTAAGTCATGTGTACTAAATCCAGGCTTTTAATGACTGGGTCCTGGGGCATCTCTCAAGGACTTGGGAAGGGTGGTGTGGTGACTTTACAATGCGGTTGCATAGATACAGAACATTTTCTGAAATATAAGCCTGCGTTGGAATCAATAACATTCTTGGGAGAAAATCTGTACAGATTCTGCATGTGCCATGAAAAAAATGACATCAAACAAATGCCAGAGAACAAAATAAAAGCTCAGCCTGTTAAATAAATCACCACAAATGCCTGGTACAGAAATAAACCTGATCGAAGAAACAGAACCTCCTCTTGTGGGATCTGATTAGTGGAACAGAATTATTATCAGACCTGTTAACCCTTTGGCTCTAAGAGGCAAAGTTTCCCAGCACTGGGAGTTGATATTTGGCTGTGTGATGTGCAGTTGCATGTATGTGGCTTTTTTTGGTGGCCCCACTGGGTCAAAAACATGGCAGAGACCATGTATGGTGTCACCCTCTGCAAGAGGGATCACGTAGCTCTCACCTCCACAGCCCCTTTGAGAAAGCTGTGAAGAGTCAGGCTGTTCAGTCCTCAGAGCTTCCAGAGAGCACCGTCAGATGGGATGGAAGGAGGAACTCAAAAGTGCTAGTGCTTGCAAGCATTAGTGTGGCCAAAGAGCCAAATAAGATCTGAACTTTCCTAATCAGTTCATTTCTTGGGATTATCATTCTCTGGATAGCCAAGGACAAGGCCACTGGTCCTCTACTGGATAAGAGTTATTCCCTTTCAGTTAATTGCATGTGATTTCATCCTGGAAGGGGGGGGGAGCACCATGCTGTTTCATGTGAAGGTCAGTAATGTGGCTACATACCTCCTTGTCTATGTCAATAACCTGACTTCATGCATAGAACCAACCCTGCTCCGGCTCCAGGGCAGCTCCTCTCAGTCAAGGTGAGATTTCACTTAGAGGGTGAATTTTACTTGTAAGGCAATGCATGGTGGCTCTTATGGCTGATCAAAGGAGCATCAACTGGCCAAACAAAAAGGGTCTGCAATGCTCTGTCAAGGCTGACTCTGTATTTGCCTGGACAGGCTAGTATTTAGGAAAATTTGGCCAAAGATTCATGACAGAATGTGTAGCAAGTGTGGCCTGTACTCCAGCCTCTTGCCTTCTTCCCTAGCTGCCCATGGATTGGGAAGTGGACTCCATTTCACAAATCCCCATTAACCCCCACCCCCCACTTTTCAAAACAAAACCATTACTCATGCTTTGTATAGTGGGGGCAAAATTCACCATCTGCTTGCAAATCTGTTCATTTTATCACAGCATTAGCTATAATGCATAACAAGAAGCAGGTGTGCACCAAGACAGTGCAAGCTTTGCTGGTATTTTCATTTGTAGTTAAGAGCCTATTAGTGCTTTCCTAAGCTGGCTCTTCTGGTGCCACATATGAGAGGGATGTGTCACTTTTGAAGAACTTGCTGTCCAAGGGAGCTTCCTTAAAGTCTGAAGCATACTCCAGTCTGAACAAGTAGTTATTATTCCTGTATAACAGCACTCTGCAAGTGCAAGGCACTGGGCAAAAAACACTCAAAAAGGGATTGTGTCCACTCCAAGGAGCTCAAGAAAAACAGACAAGGAGGCAGGTGTGACACAAAAGGGAAACAAAAATAATCAGTTTCTGCACAACTCCATTTGATCTGCTCCAAGCAGCACAGAAGTGAGAGTGTGGGGTTATGAACAGCTTGCCATGTGAAGATAAAAAGTGAGGACCAGAGTTAAGTAGATGTTTAGAGGAGATGACAAGTAACTTCAACCCAGTCCAAGAACTAGTGGAGGTGAATCCAATGGGATGGCATCCCAGTACAGAACAGTGCTTCTGAAACTCGCCCGCTTTCTTTTATCAGCTCAGTTCATTGGGTCTCCAGTAGGGCTGTGCAGAGCTTTGGTCCCTGATTCGATTTGGCCCAATTCAGGGGCCGAATCTCCAAATCTGAATCGAATCAGGAGACCCGTTAGTCTCTCCAAATCAAATTGGAACCCTCTGAATCTATTTGGAGAGATTCAGAAAGATTTGAAGATTTGAGCTTTAAATGTTTTTTCTACATACCTTTAGGTAGCAGGGGCTCATGAGTGCTGCGATGCTGGGGTGCATGGAGCATCCCACAAAAGTGCAGGGGGCTCCCCAGTGCGCTTGGCAGCAGACCTGAAAGTGGACCAGAAGCACGTCCAATCCACTTCTGGGTCAGCTGGGGAGCATGTGGGGGACTTCCCCGCGCCTCCCCAGCTCGGTGACTGGTGCCTCCTGGGTCTGGGGGGGCACCCAGGGTTCCCCTGTGGCCGATCGCCAACCCAGGGAGATGCAGGGGGGAAGGGGGGGGGCTCAGTGCACTCCCTGGAAGACCCGGAAATGGACCAGAAGTACTTCTGGTCCACTTCCAGGTTCACCGCCGAGTACATGGAGGGCCCCAGCATCGTAGCAATCACGAGCCGTGCCTGCTACCTCAAGGTATGTAGAAAAAACTTTTAAAGCTGTGTCTACGTCTGAATCGCTGATTCTCCAAATCAGCATTAAATCTTCAGATTCAGATTTGGCTGAAATTGAATCAAGGACAGTGATCCAAATCAATGAATCAAATCACTGTCCCTGATTCAGGCCGAATCCGAATCAAATAGGGCCCACTTCACACACACTCCTAGTCTCTAGCATGATCCAATCTAACTGCTCAATCTGCATGCTCCTGTTGTGATACAAACTGACCAAATCACTGGAACTTTAACCCTGAATGAAACAGAGTTAAAATTGGAGCAGCTTTGGGAGGCTTCTGGCTCTACAGAACCTTGCAGCTGGAAGTTACATTGATACAGCTTATATCAGTATCATTTGATATGGATACAATTGTTACATCTGCCTATACCCTGGGGTTGCAGCTGCATGACTATTGTGTTTTTTAAAAGTTCAGTGCATTTTAACTGAATAATTCATAGATTGTAAGAGTGCAAGGAATCATTACATCATCTCATCTGCCCCGTATAACTCAGGGCAGAGAATTCCATTGCTTCTTCTCCATGGGGTCAAACAACAAATATTTTGACTCAAGCATCTGAAGCATAATTATCCCAGAACAAACCCTATCTGTAGTTTTGGCGTATGGCTTTACATTTTTAACCAATATCCTCAAAGTAATTTGGAAAGAAAGGGAGTCGGGGGGGGGGAGGGGGGGGGAAAGAAAATTGTTCTCGATGGTCTCTTATTTACAAGGCACCCTCTCCAAGTAGAGGTGGCTGCAAGTGAGCTCTAAATCAAGCTTTTTGAGGTGTTTAAACTTCTTCCTTTGAGAGGAAATGTGCTATAGAAATATAAGATGCTGTTATTAAATAGATCCAAGAGTGCTGTAAAATCACTGGATAATTTGGCTTGTTATATGGGTTTTGACACCCAAACTCTGTACTTAGTTGTAACAGTAAGGAATGGGTCATGGTTTCAAAAGCAGCTAAATGATTTAGGAACCTTTCTCACTGATTTTCACTGGGACTTAGTCCCCTAAGTCATCTAGACACTCCTGCAGTATTTACCCCAGTGTCTTACTCCCTTTCACCCCACAATCTCCTCTTCCCTCACTGGCTGATTCATGTGGGGCTGTGATGGATCTGAGAGTGAAAGTGGTAAAGGGAGGACTCATGGAGATTTCATGGCACTGAGAGTAGCATAAGAAGTCCTGTACATTTAATAGAAACGAAACCTAAGCCTTTTGGAATTAACCTATCTGAGATCCTTTCTCTCCACTGAACATAAATGTGAACGGTGGGGGAGCCTGTTTCCCCACTGCCCCAGAGACCCTATTACATAACAGGTCATCACTGTATGGTGGAGGGATTATATTTTAAGAATCCCAATCCATTTATACAAAGCTTTGTAAAACCCGGATTTATCTGTGTAAAGAAGTTCAGCAACAGATGCACATGGCCACAGCTGCTGGCACAGAACAGAACCCTCCTCGCAGCTAGGTCATTTGCAGACTCTGATAGGTTAAATGACCAAATAACACTTGTTTTTCCCTTCTTGTATTCTCTACTTCCCCAGTGTTTGCTGGCAGAACCAGGCTGTAGTGGATTGTATGAAGCATCTTCTGTATCCCCAAACTGAGAAGCAGGCAAGTAGAGAAGATCCTGGTACATTTTTCTTCTCATTGTGCTTTTGGCTGTATATATTAAGTTGGGCTTCTCTGAAAATGGGAGGAAAATTCCAACAAAAACAACCTTTTTCTCTTAGTGAAGGTGAAGGGAAGTAGAGCTTCCTAGAAGCCTCTGGCCATATGGCACCCTGGGAGATGTAGTCTTGGCAAAGAGTCCAGCCCATAGAGATAACTAGAGGCATAAGACCCCCACGAGACAGCATGGTAACACTTAAAATCAAAATATGGGAGGATCTTGGCAAAGTATCGCACATCTCCAGAGATCAGCTGCTTTTCAAAACAAGTATAGTAAGAAATCTAACTTTAATCGGAACCAGTATTGGTGAAAGATTTTCAGCCAACCCTAATATAAAGCCTATATATTTTCCCGCAGAATGGACTTCTCTCTGATCCAAATGGGGGAAGGGCAGTGGGGTCAGTAACCCATAAAGCAACAGGTGGGCTTGATTTTTTTAATAGCACATTACAAACATGAAGACACAAACAAGCCAGATTTTTAAGATGCTTAACTAACTCCCATTGAAATCAGTGAGAGCTAAGTGCCTTTAAAATCCGGGTTTTAAGTCAAGTTCATCAGGGATCAATTCCAAACCCACAGCAAGCTTTGGAGGCAGGAAGTCCTGGCTAAACAAGCAGTGGTAGCAGGTATAAAAGATCTGGGACAGACCAAGAAATGGTTGCTAGCAAACCAGGCTGTTTATGGATTTGTTCTGCTCACTGAGAAAGCAGCAGGAGGTTTTAGATGTGCCTGTGACAGGACAGAGCTCATTAGAACTGGCACCATGCAGCAGATTTCCCACAAGATAAACATTCAGTACCAGAATCCAGATCTACAGCTGTGAAAGAGCCCTTCTTAAAGGTGTGTTTTGTATGCAGCCAAATCAGGAGCTCCCCAGGCTCAGCAGTGCCTGTCTGTTTTTTTCTAGCAAGAGGCATTCTGCGCTACTCTTGCTATGCAGTTTAATTCCCATAATGCTGAGTTCGGAGTGTGATACAATGGCCTGGAAACTTTGCTAATACAGTTCTTAGATGGCTCTGAGGCTATTATATTGTAATGCCTACTGCTTCCAGTAGGCCAGGTGCTAAGATGTTGCAATATGATGTGACCTGAGAACAGGTGTGGACTGTCTGTCTGTTTTTGGGGTGCCCTGTGATTTGCTTAAGCATTATATTGCTGGTCTCTAATATAAAATCCCTACTAGTCTTTTGACCATGAATGTAAAAATCAGCCTGTAACAAAGAGGATTATGATGCTTTTCCTGTGTTGGGATGTGTATGCAATGCTATACATAGGGTGTGGATAGACAGTTTAAGATCTTTAGAATTACAACACTTTGCAGCTGATCCACTGTGACATCTCTATGCTCTGCTCTTCTCTAAATAGAGGTTAAGCTATTGTTACTTTAAGTTATATTAGTTTAGCTCCAGCGTACCAATATAGGAGCAGACAAACAAAGCACTTATATTAGTTCAGCTAACATGCACCTCCAAGCAGTAAGTCTTCCCTGCTTTAAAGCACTTTAGTGTTGTGCCTTTCCATAGCCCCTAAAAAACAAAACAAAACAAAAGAAGTGTCCAATCCTCATGTATCCCAATCTTCTTTCTATTGAAAGCTAGTTATAAACACTGACTTCACTGAGAAAAGGATCAGGTCCATTGTAATTTACCAATGCAGCTGTCAGCTTTGTCCTGACAAGAGAAAATGATGGTTTGGCATTATGTAGTCAAACTGCAAAAACCCCTTTATGCTGGTCATGGATATGGTGCTTTTCCTTGTTGGGTGAAGGATACACGGTAAGATGAACCATCTCCCATTGGCAAATGAGTTTTTGCTCTGAAGCTCAGGATAGATTTAGAAATGACTGGGCAGAACCCAAGCAACTAACTCACCAATAGATGACTATAAATTGCCTTGGAGGATGTTCCTGGGAGCCAGGTTTGACCGTCTGGCCTCTTGCTAATGAGTTCATAAAAGCTATCCAGCCTTCCAGGTCAGAACTAATGAGCAAGAATAGATATTAAATAAAGTTCAACTAGGTTAAATATGAGGAAATCATCAGGGTTTGAACAGATAACATGAGCAGAGCTCAAGCCTTTGTGGGTGGAGCTAAGCCACAGGAAGAACTGAAAAGACATTTCATATTTGCCTTCTGTGTGATGCAGAAGAATCCATTAGATTAGTTTTTAGCATCATATCTCAAGACCACTTGGACAAGGAGCAGTATGGTGACACCAGAGAGAGGCTGGAAGTGTATGTTGTTTTCTAGGACTTGCTTCTTGGGTTGGGGTCAGCATGGGGAGTGCACTCCTAGTGTCTAGTTATGGCTCTGTAGGATCTCACTCACATTTCTGTTTAACAAAGCACATGGTTAGCATGTTTCATGCTAAGATAGAATGACCCCAGCAAATCACAGGGCCTGGAGGACCCATGGCCATATCTATATGAGACTTCATGGTTATGCAGTTCCAAGCACTCTGATGGGTTTTGGCCATCTGATTTGTATAATTACTAGACAGTTATATCATGGTAACTCTGTGGTATGTGAATACCTGCCCTCTGAGTACCCACCATTAGCCAGTCAGAGTGTAAAGATTTGCCTGGTCACTGAACTGTTATTTCTTAGTAGTAGTGATCCAGTGAATGGACAAACCTGCCTCCCTGGACTGGCAGCTCTAATCCCCCAGTCCTCCCGGCTCCCCAACACAGCATTTTCAAGTTGTTCACCAGAAGTTTAAGTTCTGGTTGAAGCAGGAAATTACATAACAAACCCTGCATTGAAGGGAAAATATCTTAGTAAGCCAAGAGAATGGTGCTATGAGACCAGTGAGGAACAGACTGTACCAAACAGTCTGGGGAAGCTCCCCACCCCACTCCAGCCCTCTCATGCAGGACAAAAGGGCCAGAATGATGTAAAGTGCCTCTAATCTAATTTTACATCACTCTTGCTGGCAGGAGGAGAATTGCTTCATGGCAGGCACTGAAGCCAACAGCCAAGATGTATTTTTTCAAGGACCCCCTCACAAGCCCTGGTGTGGGGGAGGGGAAAGAGAAACCTGGACACCTCCACTCCAGATATGCCCTGCAGTGCTGCAGAGACCACCAGGACAGCCCTCCCCCAGCCTCTCTCTCTCCATGCCTTATGCAGGCATGACAGACAAAGAATTGAGTAGGAGAGCCAGACTGGGGTGGAGAAGAAGGAGGAGTCTGGGAGATATCTGTAGCATTTCCATCCATCACTTTGCATGTTCTCATTTTTGCATCTCTTTGATTGGAAACGGGGGTATTGCTGATGTCCTTGTAACAATGGCAACAAGAGGATTCCTCTCTTCTGGGCTAATCACCTGCTCTGCACTGGGGTTTCCTTAGCTATACAGAGGGACTTACTATTGGTACCTGGTAAAAAGTTCTCGCTGCCGTGTCAGTCTGCAGCACTAAAAGCAAGCGTGTCTGCCCTTAGCAGGAAGTTCCTTTGGTGTGCACATAAACATCATGGTTCTCCCTCCACCCTCTTTTCTCCCTAGGCTGAAAAGCTGCTAAGCTGCCTTTTTGACTCCTTGACATCTGACAGCATCCACCGGATTGAGACCTAACTGGAATTTAATCTGCCTGAGCAGCAAACCTGCAGAGAGCCCAGGGTGGGTAGCAGTGAAGAAGCCTAGATATTTAGTGGGTTAAACAGCTTTGTCATCTGTTTGTTATTAAAATGTTGAGTATGATATTTGTATCATTAGCATCAATAGAGGGGTGACCAGCACCCAAAAATGAATCATTCTAGGCAGGGGCCAGGATGTCTTGGGGGTATGATTTGAAAGGAAACCTGTTTGCCCTACAGAAAGCAGATTCTTGGCCATTTTGCCTTTTGGAGAGAACTTGAGGCAGAGTAAATGGAGAGATATGGAGCCTCCTGCAATGGTCATCCTGTCTACTTAGTTAAAGCCACAAGAGCCAACTATACAGATGTTTGAGGCTATTTTCCAGCCACAAAAGAATAGATAAGAGACTCTGTGGGTGGGTGGAAAGGAGGCTCCATTTTGGCTGCTACTAGGTTATCCCATATGACAGGGCCAGTTGCTCTGTTCTCTGGGGGCGCATCTACATGTGCAGACACATACTGCACAGTAAATTTGCTCAACCGTGAGTAAACTTCCTACCTGTAAATTCAAGTAGCAAATTTACTTGTGAGTAATTACTGTGCAGTATGGCACATGTAGACAGCTGACTGTGAGCAAATGTGCTTTCAGTCAGCCAGGAAGCAGGGGGCAAGAAATTGCTCCCTGCTCCTGGAACTGCCTGCTGCTTGGGCGGGCTCTGCCACTGGAGCCTGGGTGGGGACAATGTCCCACTGCCCCGGCAGCAGGAAGCTCTCAACCCCCACTCCACAATCATGGAAACCAGAGCTGGGAGATAACAACCTCCAAGCCCCCGCTCTGCAATTTCAGAGTTGGGGCTTGGATCTTCCTGCTTCTGGGGCAGGGGGACATTGTCCCCACCCATGCTCTGGTGATGGAGCCCACCCCAACAACAGGCAACTCCTGGGGGCAGGAAGCAGTGTCCCAGCCCCTGCCAAGAAATGGCTGTCTCTTGGCCCCATACTCCCTGCCAACCCCTGAGCTAGCAAACATGGGGAGCCTAGAGATCCCTCTGGCTGGTGCAGGGTCAGTGGTGGCAAATCTGTTCCTGCTTCTCCACACGTGTAGACACCTGCCTGGCATGGGTTTACTCTAGAGTAAGTTACTCTAGAGTAAACCCACCCCAGAGCAATTGCATTTGTAGATGTACCCTCTGTCAAGGGTCAGCCTCAGGCTGCCCAAATTAGCTATGTCAAGAATTGGGAGGGAGTCAGTCAAATACTGTAGTGAAAGTAAATCGCTCATAATCAGTATACCTGTATGAAGATTCTGATCAGGTCCCTTCATTCATGTGGGTACAGGTTATAGGCCTGATCCATCACAATAGAGATTTGGCCAAGATGCACAAGATCCAGCTCCATTTTTAGGTGGGCCCCCCTATGCCCATGCGCTTAAGCAGGAGCTCTGGTGGGTACTTCCTTCCATGCCCACATGGGCTCTGCTTCCCTTCCCCCAGGCACACCCAGTCATTGCTTGTCCTCAGTAACTTCTGTCAGTTGCACTGAGAATAAATCAAGTGTGGTTTGTTTGACATGGAAGCTAGAAAATGGAGACGGAACCACAGTAAATAGAAGGGAAGTCAAATAAAACAGAGGAAGGCTGGATGCTCTACAAAGCCTAGCAGGCCAGGATAAAGCTATTGATTATGCTAGATTAAAAGTCTTCCATCTTAATGTCCACTTGCCTCTGTCCCAGTGCTCACACTGACATCTTTCTCTGCTCTCCCACCTCCATCCAGCTCTCTTCCTAAGAGTACACAATCCCTTGCTGTTTTCTCCACTTTACCAGTAGCCCATGATCTAAGCATGTTTCCTTTCCTTTCACCATTTATCTGCTTTGTCCTTTCAGTGAGCCCTTTGTATTAACAGCTGCATACTCTTCAAAGGCCTTCAGTCTCCTTGGGGTGAATCAGGCAAACCCCAGCCCCTCCTGGGAAGGCTCTTTCAGCCTGCTCTGTTCTCAGCCCAAGAAGCCTCTTTCATTGGTTGAGGTTTACACATACACACTCACATCTGTCATGGACACAGCAAGCACAGTCCCAATTGGATGTTAACTCAAATCATAACAGCACATGTAAAAGAAAGAAAGTTACTTGTGATTTCATACAGGCTGGGTTTTGGGGGGCACAGTTCTATTCTTTAAGATAATAGCACTTCCTGAATCTCTCTGTCCAGGACCTAGGTCCCACCTGTATAGAATGATCAATTTATGTATAGGCAATGAACACCAGCCCCAAATCCTGCCCCTGTTAAAGCCAACTATAAAACTCCCCTGGAACTCAGTGCACCATGACCCATCACATTGTGATTGGCCGTGCCCTATCATCATGTCCATTGGCCTCCACTGTAGACCTGCTGCCTGAACTTCAACAGGCAAGTACAACTGCACAAAAAGTTCTATATGGAAGAAAAAGGTCTCTTTCCTCCAAGACACAGAGAAGCGTTCCCAGGCTTTCCCTTTTGCCCAGCTACCTGGCTTCGTTGAGCCCATAGAATGCTGAAAGTTATCTTTGCTTATTACATGAAAACTGTATATAACATTATCACAGTTACAAATATACACCATTTACCAGTCAAAGGAATTACCTTCCAGAGTTCTGCACTAGTCAAGCCTCCATAAATTGCTCTGATTTAATCTATAAAAATCAAGTTACAGGCTAATCCAGTGGCTCAAGGATAAATTCATTATGCACACCTGTGGTCACTCAACAAGCCTCTGTCAGAAGCTGTAGGGTTACTGGTAGGTTATCTGCCTTTGAGGTAGTTCCCTGATGTAGTGCACAGATCAACACACTCCATTCTTGTCACTTATCCCCAAAGCAGGCTGGTAGCACCTGAAATTAATATATACTTCACCCTCCTGGCAATCTCCCTGGGAGCCTGATATCCATATAAAGCATTAGAAGAGTGCATTACACATCAGTAGCATCACTGGGAATCTCAGCGCAGCGTCCCTGTGTCCTTGCAAGAGGTCAGTGCTGTTATTACTTGATGCATGTGTTTCTTAAAGTGACCCATGAAAAGGAAACAAACTAGACTTGCCACCTTCATTGCATTTTTATTATATTGAAGGCCAGAGTGTGTTTTTCTTCCTGCTTGTGTATTACATGGAGTTCAAGCTCTGGTACTCTAGGAGTCTGTCAGGGCACCTGGGAAGCTCTCATAGGTCTGTGACATCACAAGAAACAAGGAGGTACGGGCCTAATTCACTGAGAAAAGGAAGTAATTCCTACCTGCCTGTTGAAAACTGTTGGATTCTGGTTCACACCAGCTGAGCTCAAATCCTTATACACAAGTCCTCTTTCAAGATGCTTTCAGCCAAGGTGACCTCCAGGCCTCTCGTCTCATGAGACAGCCAAGAAGCGTCCAAACAAACAAAACAAAACAACACAAAAGGGGGTGGGTGGGAGGACAACCCTTGACTCTCCTGATAGTCTTAATGAAAAAGAACTAGCACAGTTCCTCTCCCCTCCCTTGCTCATTCTTAAAGCTCAGACCTTCTCAGCTCTTCGCTGTAGACCAAGATAATACCACCCCATTTTTCCCTCTGCAGCTCACCTCTAAGCACCAATAATACTGTGTTGGCATTCTCATTCACTGATGAGGAACTGAGACAGATAAAGGTCACTTGACCAGGGTCACGTAGTGATTCAATGTTAGACCAGAAATAAGCCCCCCACCCACATTTTTGATTCTTAGCCTCCTGTTCTAACCACTGAGCATGGGTATGTTTGATCCCCCAAGGGAATGGTGCTCAACCTTTTTAGACTTGAGGCACCTCTCAGAAAATGCCAGCTCTCCATTTTCACTAATTTTTGTCACACAGAAAAAATAATAGAGTAATTTTTCTATTAAAAAGAACTGAGAAAGACCACCACAGGTCAGAGTGTCTTTAACACTATGGATTCCTATTTGAAATTTCTGGGTTTATATTGTGAATCATGTTTTCACACCTAATAGTTCTAACATTGTGTGGCACTTTTGAAAGGATGTCAAGGTACCCCAGGGTGCCATGGCACCTTGACTGAGAATCACTGCCCTAAGGGTTTCACAATAAATGGCAAACATATGTTAGAGGCAAGCTCCAGGGGCCTGTAGCATCTTGGATAGGGGAAAGAG
>NW_005842838.1:84322-103128 GCF_000455745.1 Alligator sinensis
TGCAGGTAATATCTACCTATCCAGGCTGGAAAGGGGTCCTTGTCCAGTAGGTGTTGTCCAGAGGGGGGTCGCTGGCAGGGCCTCTGGGTGGATAGGTGGTGTGGTACCGTGCTGGTCCAGATGGAGAGGACATCCCACTGGGTCTGTCTTCACTGCCCATTTTTATAGGGGCAGACCTTGTGTGACCCTAGTGACAGGAGGCATGCCCAGGCAAGGGTCAGCCCCTGGTGTACCGAGCATGTGTGCTCCATGCAGGGATGGGCAGTTTCAGGTGTCTGTAAAGGTGGGGTACAATGGTAGAGTTGCTTGTTCTGCAGGGTCTTTTGTCTTCCAATGCTGGGTTCTTCTCTGTTTCTGGGTGAGGTCCTTGGTTCCTGGATGAATTGATGCGAGGTGATGGCCTGGTCTTTACAGGCCATTCAGGAGAGGCCTGCTACCATTGTATTTCAATCATTCCCAATCACTCTCATTCATCCGGGAACCAATTTACATGGGAGGGATACATGAATCATACAGTTGCGACATGGGATGTCCGGGCAGAGGACACAAGATGGAGACTTGACATACAAAATGGAAACTTTACATTACTTTGGTTCGCTTACAAACACAGGCCTAAACAATACCATATCCATATGAAACAATAAAAATCAATACAAAAATGATAATAATACAATATACAACAGTAAGAATCAATATAAACCTAATAATAATACAATATAAAACAGTGGATATCCAAAACCAAAAACTTGCTACCAAAATAAAAATGTTAAAGCTTATTCTAAGTCTGAGCTCGCTTATACTTATCTATAGGGAATAGAGAGGGAGAGAAAAAGTCAGAAATGGTTGGGGGAGGGAAGGGAATGCATTTTAAAATAAACGAAAAAAGAAAAACTGGGGGTTTTGCTACAGCATTATCTCTGCCATGGGAAGCCGGTCTTGATAGTCAACTCCCATGGAAAGCCTTGACTACTCCTGCAGTTGCTAAGCGGGGCTTTTCCTGTGCCACAGACAATTTTCTGATATGCTCAGAAGCCATATACAGCTTTGAAAAAAGATAAAATTGAAGGGGTGCCTCCTAGGAGTTTGATTTATTTAAAAGAGAACATTCATATACAAAGCAGGTAGAGCAGAAACTGAAAGCCAGGGAAGACCCAAAAGGCTGCATGGTAGGAGGTATAGGAGGTGATGTATTTCACAATATCCCCATGCCCTGTGTCAAGTCTCTCAAGGTTAGGGTTGGGATTTGATTAGACTCCAATGAGGTTGAGCTCTGATGTTTGAAAAGTAGTCACCAGGGATGACAGGCACCACTATGATTTGGCTGCTAATGCAAGAGCCATTCAAGATCCATCTAGAAGAGAGGTGTCCTAACCAGCCAGGAATGAGTACTCTCAAGAGAGGGGCAAAACCCCCCCATAAGGACTGCACCCAGCAGAAAGGGGCCAAGGAGTGTCTGTGATCAGCAGGGAGGCTAGAGGCTGTTGTAACAGGACAGATCATTGAATGTTAATGGCAGGGCAGAGAATGCTGTCCAGGTCCAGCTGCTTCTCAGCAAGGTGGGCAAGCTCTAGGACATCTACATCAAGGTGGAGGGGCAGGGAGCACTCCAGGACATCTCTGCCTGAACAGCTGGGAACGTGGCACTGCATCCACACTTGGACTGGGGCGAAGAGCCCTCTGGAATGCTGGTACCTAAACAGCAGGGCAGGGGATGTTGTGGAGCACCCGCTCTGGACAGAGACAGAGAAACCCTGGGACATCTGAGCCTAGAGAGCAGGGCAGGGACGCGCTGGAATGTCTAGGCCTAAATGGGGGCAGAGATTGCCTCAGACTAGCTGTGCCTGGGGAGAGCGACAGAGACCTCTCCTGAACACCTGCCTCTGGGCAGCAGGCCCAGGAATGCTCCAGAACATCTCTCCCTGAGCAGAAGGGAACAGCAGATGCCATGTGCTATGGCAGGCCTGTGCTCCCATTTCTAGGTCTTCTAGGTCTCTCTAGACTAATCCACTTGCTTCTCTGGCTCTGGGGGTCCCTTCTCTCAAGACATGCCTCATCCCCCAGCCAGGTTTGCTTTAGGTTCCTCTGCTGCTTACCTGCAAGGAATTTTCTTTTCACTTCTTATAAAAAGAAACCACAGGCACTTCTGCTGCCTCACACTGAATCTTGTGAGTGAGACAGACTAGCTAAAACAGGCACTGCAGCAGGCAGACTCCAGGCAGCCCTTCCCCTGCAGAGAGGTAGCTCCCCCACAGCCCTCGCTCTTTCCCCAGGCATTCAGCACAAGCTAATGGAGTCACTGGCCTGGCTAATGGTGTGTATAATTCCTCAACACAGGCATCAGGAAGGATGCAAATGGAGCTCCTGTTGGGGAAGCCCCCACCAGCTCCAGTTCTGAACCATGGTGCACTGTGTTTCCATCCCCAGCCCTTTGTTTTAACATTGCCACTCTTGGAGAGCACTTCTTCATGGATGACTGCCGGCATGTCTCTGCTGCTCAGTGTTCCTGGGAAGATGGGGGCCGTGGGGGAAATAGGCACAGCAGACACATGCTTGTCTACGTGAAGTCAGCAACTCCTTCCTGCAGCAGTACAATGATGCAGATGAAGGTGGCAGAGATTAAGCAGGGAGGTGTGGGCACATTCCAGTATTATAAAACTGGCAGAACCAGCTGCTATGCAGCAGCAGTAGGAAGGAAGAGGGGAGGGACACAGGTCCATTTTCCCAGTTTACAGCTTGCACTTATTCTCTAGGGGCCCAGACCCAGCTATTGTAAATCAGAGCAGCCTCTGGGCTGCTGTAACTTATCTCATGCCTGGAGAAGTTTGAAGTCACTGACTGGCTCACTGATGCCCCTGCTCTCCTGTGCTGAGCAGATCTCAAAGCAGGTGACAGTCTGCTCCTATAAACTAGGTCCTGCTTTAAAACACAGACAGCTGCCAGCATCTTACATGTTGGGAACAGAAGAGCTCAAGGCAGGTTCCTCTCAATAGTTCTGTGCTGCAAGGGATGACCATGTAGAGGTCCCCACCTCCCCGTCCCCAACCTATGGATTCATAGAATGTAGGCTGGAAGGGACCTCAGAAGATCATCGGATCCAGCCCCCTGCGCCAAGCCGGAAAGACAACTGGGGTCAAAGTGACCCCATCAAGGTGATCACCCAGTCTCCTCTTGAAGATCTCCAGGGTAGGTGATTGCACCACCTCTGGAGGTAGTTTATTCCACAGTCTGGACACCCGAACTGTGAAGAAGTGTTTCCTAGTGTTGAGCCTGAATCGATCTTCCAGGAGTTTGTGACCATTGCTCCTGGTTTTCCCCAAGGGTGCCCTGGTGAACAGTTGTTCACCAAGCCCTTGATGTACACCCCAATGTAGTGGTAGGCTGCTACCAAGTCCCCTCTCACCCTCCTCTTCTTCAGGCTGAAGAGTCCTAGGTCATTCAGCCTTACCTCATATGGCTTGCCGTGCAAGTTTCTAATCATACAGGTGGCTCTTTTCTGGACTTTCTCAAGCTTTTCCATGTCCTTGTTGAACTGCAGCACCCAGAACTGGACGTAGTACTCCATCTGTGGTCTCACCAATGCCAAGTAGAGCAGAAGAATCACTTCCTTGCTTTTGCTGGAGATGCATCGATTGATGAATGCCAGAGTATTATTTACCCTGCTGGCTACACTGCCAGCTTATGTTCATACTGTGGTCAATTATTACCCAAAGGTCTCTTTCATTCGTAGCGCTGGTCAGATTGGCATTTCCAAGCCTGTAGGTGTGCAGGGGATTGTTCATCCCCAGGTGGAGCACTTTACATTTCTCAACGTTAAACCTCATATGGTACCAACCCGCCCAACTTGCCAGCCTGTCTAGGTCTGCCTGTATCTGCAGCCTATCTTCAAGTGTGACCACGTTTCCCCGTAACTTGGTGTTGTCCGCGAACTTGGCCATTGTGCTCTTCACCGCCACATCCAAATCATTGATGAAGATGTTAAAAAGCACTGGACCAAGAACGGGCCCTTGAGGGACACCACTGGCCACTTCTTGCCAAGATGACACAGATCCGTTCAGTAGAACTCTCTGGGTCCTACCCCGTAGCCAGCTTCCTACTCACCTACTTGTCTCACAGTTAAGCCCACAATCCTCCAATTTTCTCATGAGAACATCATGGGATACCAGATCAAAAGCTTTTTGGAAGTCAAGGTATACAGTATCACCCTCCTCTCTCTTATCCAGGTGGCAAGTTACCTGATCAGAAAAGGAGATGAGATTGGTAAGACAAGACCTGTCTGCGATGAAGCCATTCTGGCTGTCATTCAGAATCGTACCTTCTGCAAGCCTATCACATATAGATTCCAGGATTTTCCCTGGGATAGAAGTTAGGCTAATTAGTTACCCAGGTCCTCCCTCCTCCCCTTCTTGAAGATGGGCACAACAGGGCCCTCTTTCAGTCCTCAGGGACCTCCCCAGAATGCCATGAATTTTGGAAGAGATTTGCCACAGGTTCCTCTATGACTTTGGCCAGCTACATCAGCACCCTTGGATGAAGTTAATCTGGGCCTGCTGAGTTATATATATGTCTAAATTTTTTAATTGGTCACACACCAGTTCTGCGGCAATAGTAGGAAGGCAGTCATTCCTACCCTGCTCCTTCTGTACCCTATCTGGCATGTTTTTTCTCTTGGCCCTGTGAAAGACCAAAGCAAAGTAGTCATTCAGGAGTTCAGTTTTCTCCTGAGTGCCAGTAACCATCTGTCCTGAGTTGTTGAGCAATGGCCCCACACTCCCATTTGTTTTCCTCCTGTTTCCTACATACCTAAAGATGGACTTCTCGTTGTCCTTGATCCCCGTTGCTAATTTTAGCTCAGTTGCCACCTTACACTTTCTAATCTATTTGTTACAAGTGTGGGCCATTGTTGTATAGTCCTCCTTGGGGCATGCTCTAAGTTTCCATTGTTTGTACTCCTCTTTCTTCTTTCTTAAGAGAACAAAATTTCCCTGTTTAGTCAAGAAGGCTTCCCAGCCCTTTTGCTACATTCCGTATGGGAATGGACTTCCTTTGTACTTCAAGGATTGTGTCCTTAAGGAATGACCACTCTTCATGTACTCCTTTTGCCCTTGGTCCATGGTCCTGCAGCCCTTCCCCTACTAGTGACCTGAGTTTGTAGAATTTTGCGTTTTTGAAGCCCAAACCTTCAATCCTGCTATCTCGTTTGTCTGCCTTGCGACGGACAGTGAATGTGATGGTTTCATGGTCGCTGTCGCTCAGGGTACCCTCTATGTTTAAGTTGGTCACTAGGTCATCTCCTTTGGCCAGAACCAAGTCTAGAAGAGCATTACCTCTGGTTGGCCCTCACACCTCCAGAGTAAAAAAAAGTTCTTTGATGCAGGTCAGAAAGGAGAACAACTGATCCAACTTGGCCAAGTGTTCCTCCCAAGAGATGTCTGGGTAACTGAAGACACCCATGACTACCATCTCCTGTGCACGCACAGCCTCTGTCGGGTCTCAGGTGAACTGTAGATCGGGTTCCTTCCCTTGGTTTGGTGGTTTGTAGTACACACCTACAGTTAGGTCTTTCTCGCCACCCCCCCACAGTTTGACCCAGAGGGTTTCAAGCCATTCTTCTTTGGAGACAATGTCAGCCTCCAAGGAGGTGTACTGCTCCTTTACGTAGAGAGCCACACCCCCACCTTTCTTTCCTACTTGGTCCCTTTTATGCAGGGCCTCGGGGCCCTGCATAAAATGATGCATAGATGGCTATGCCCATGCTCCAGTCATGTGACGAGTCCCATCAGGTCCCTGTAATCCCTACTAGATCATAATGCCCACTGGAGAGTAGGAGGGTTAGCTCCTCCTGCTTGTTCCCCATGCTCCTGGCATTAGTGTACAGGCACCTGAGCCCTCCTTCTGAGGCCCTCAATTTCTTGTCACACTGATGGAAAACTACTCTTTCAGCTCCCGCAAAAGTGGCTCTTCTAGTGTCCCTATCTATGGAGCTTTCTTGTGTGTCAGTCCCTGGGCATGGTCCAGTCTGTGTTTCCCTGTTCCCCAGCAATCTTAGGTTAAAGCCCTTAACAAGGCTTAAAGTTTGAATAACACTGTGGCAAGCTCACACCCACCATAGCCATCAGTGGGTGCATCCCTCCCCCTTGGGTTGCATCGCACCTGAGCCTATTCATCCACCACAACTTGTTGTTTATGCAGGGTATACCTTTGCTTATCTGGAGGTGGTGATTAGTGGTCCCCTGAGAGTCCAGGTGCAACTCTATTGGAGTGTCTTCTATGGGGCTCCTTCTTCCCTTCACCCTACCTCTTTCCATTTGAGTGTTATAATCAGCTCTGGCAGCATTCTGGCATGATAACAGGGCTTTTCCTCCTGTGCTAGATACCCAGTGAGAATGGAGACTGTGAGGATCCTGCTGCTGTTTTGTATTTCTCAAAGTATCACAACACAACCAATTATCTAACTTACATAGCTCAGACTGGGTGGTGGGCAGGGTGATTATGCCCCCATGCTAAGTGATTCCTTTTGGGTGTGGGTTGATTTGGTGCCCAGTACATCCTCCGCTCACCCACCTTTGTGCTTCTGTTGCCTCTTGGCAGGCAGGCCTTCCACAGGTTCTCCCCATCCTGATGCTAGGCCAGGTATGGCATTGTCTTGTGGTATCCCCTACCGTGCTTGCATGAGGGTTGCAGCTCTGCTGGCCCCATCAGCATACTCCAAGCCTGCAGGTGCTCCAACTGGATATGTGGTATCAGTGGGGCCCCGAGGCAGAGTTTCCCTTTGGTTGGCCCCCACAGGGTATACTGGGCTGCCCTCTCCCAGCCCCACCTGCTCTGGGTGCTTCTGTGCAGTTCTCTGTGTGTGGCGGCAAGTTCTGTTGTGTCCGGGCTGTGCTGCTCACTGGTCACATCAGACAAACTGGCATCTAGATGTGTACCCAGTGTTCTGACGGTGACAGATGGTTCCTGTGCTTTCCCAGGTATTTGTGCCTCAGGGAAAAACAACAGGCCTTCAGCCGGCCATGAGATGCACATCTGGGTTCTTCCTGGACACCTTGGACACGTGTGTGCCACTTCCCTGGGCATGCTGGCCCTGGGACAAGGTGCTGGGTCCCTTCCATCAGCAGAGAGAGCTTCAGGCTCCATTTCTGGCACCCCAGCATGCTCCCCCCAGCCTCTGTCTCTGGGCTCACTTTTAGCCCATTGCCCCCAGGCCCGAGGCCAACCAGTGGCGCTCCCTCATTTAGTGTGGTGTCAGCCAACTTAATCATGGCCCAGCCACCTAGACTGTGATGCTGAGGTGAGTCAGGTGTGAGCCTGTCACAAACACCTCGATCAAGTGCTATTGGCAGGAGCTATTTTATCATTTTTGGAGAGAGTTTTTCCTAGCAAATACTAATTCTGTGACACAATGGGTGCATCTACATGTGCTCCCAGGTGCCACACTTGAATGTGCATGTGGGACTGCAGCATGTTGAGCCAAATTAGAGTAGCCCTGGCTGGCAGGGGGCCTGGAGGATCAGCCTCCCGGCCAGGGCTGCTTCAACCCAGCTCAATGTGCTACAGAGGGGTTGGCTAGGGTATGAGGGTGCTCCAGTGCGGGGCTAGCTGGCAGGCAGCCCCACACTGAAGTACCTTCATGCCCCAGCCAGTCCTGTCAGCACCTACACATATGGTGCTACGCACTAAAGAACTCTGCTACAGGATAGTACTTGTATTTACAAGTACTAACCTGCAGCAGAGTTAGTTTCCTGCAGCCTAATAGGGCTGCCTGTGTAGACGTTGAGACTTTACTGTGGAGTTAATTAGGCAGCTCCGTAGTAAACATTTCATGTAGATGTACCTAGTGTCTCTCACTGCATTTCTAAACCATGGCACAGCTGCCCTCTCTGCTCAGAAGTGAAGCTGCTGACATGTGAGTTAGGAGCTGACACGCCTAGTAGTTCATCATAACTCAGAGGCCCTTTTCCTTGTGTTTGAGAGGAACAAAGTCAACAAAGCTCCCTCTGTTAATGCAATGCCCAGGGCCAATTCTAGCTCTGGAGATCCCCTCCTGCCTTGCTAACACATATCATGAAGATGCCCTTCATTTGCTCACCAACTTGGCCATGACGTGTTTCAGCTCAGCTGCTGCATCCCACCCCAGAGCATCTGCATTCCCATGAGACGGAAAGTGGTCCTTGACACTCTGCCAGACACATCAGCAAAGCTCCCATTAACTCAAGTGGAAGCTGTGATGAGGGTAAAGTGTTGCTCCTGGGCTGGGCTCATTTAGGGAGGGGACCAGCATTTCCTTCTCCCAAGAATACACATCTCCTGGATCTTAGCAGTGCCTGCTGTGTGGTGCATTGCAAAGGCAATGAATTAGGTTCCTTTTCCCACAGTAAATCTGAGCCCCTTCCCCAATAGACTGCCCATTGCTTTCCCAACATGCCTGGCATACTCTTAGCTTTCCCCTCTGCCACTCTCTGAAACAGTCTCCACCATTCCTCTCCCAGTTCCATCCTTCCCTGCCTCCAGATCACCATTTTGTCCTTCTGCCTGTTTCATCTGATCTGGGGAAGAGGCTATGAGTGGCTTTCTCCATGGATGGGTGCAACCTGGTAGGTGCTCTGGCAGAGGCAAGAGAGGTCTTGACTGCTTCTCCTTCCCTCAGTGCATGAACTTGCCTGGGTTGTCTAGGGAGAGAGGATCCAATCCCCTGTGCCATGCTGGACTTGGGACTGTAGTTGGGGTCCCTGCAGTCCCAGCAGTGCTCACTGGGTCAACAGGTGACTGTTGTTACCTGAGATGCTCTCCGAATCAGCAGCAGTCCTGGGAGTGGAGAACCTAGACCAAGAAAGCACCTGCTCAGTTAGACACCAATTAGTGCCCACTCTGGGATTGCGGACAAGGACGAATCAGGCCCTTAGTCTGACTAGCTGAGACCTCAAGCAGCTGGTCCCTGATGTCCATTGATTTTAATTAAACTTAGGCCTTGCAGTATCTTTGAGAACCATGCCTCAATTCCTTATCTGTGAACTAGGGATGCCACCACTCCCCGACCTCCCAGGCATCTGTGGAGAATAGATACCATAATGTTTGTGGGAATGGGGGCTCTATAACTACTACAGATGGCCTGAAAAAAAACTTCCTGTTAATTAACCTCTAGCTGTATAATAGGCCTGTGCGAGTCAGCAGTAATCCGATCCGGCTACAGATTCAGCTGCTTCGGATGGCCACGATCCGATCTGGAGCTCCAGACTGGGTTTCCGCCTTGATCTGGCCGAAGCAGCTGTGAAGCTTCGGAGCCACCTCGGAGATTGGGCCATATGGTACAATTCAATATCTATAACTTTGTTGGGTTTTTTTGTCTGATTTGGATGAAATTTGCAGGATTGGTAGCTTCTGCTGAGAGCATGAAACCTGCCAAGTTTCAAGAGTATCGGTGCAGGGGCTTGGGGGGAACTGAACGCCAAACTCTTGAAAGCCAAACTCATGTCACGGCTGTGTGTTACACCACAGGGGAATGAAAACTGCAGGGGTGGTGGCCTCTGGTGAGACCACAAAGCCTGTCAGGTTTCAAGAAGATCAGTGCAGGGGTTTGGAGGGAACTGTACCCCAAATTCATGAAAGCCAAACTCCTGTCACAGCTGTGTGTTACAACACAGGGGAGTCAAAACTGCAGGGACGGTAGCTCTTGCTGAGGCCACAAAGCCTGCTAAGTTTCAAGGAGATCGGTGCAGGGGTTTGGGGGGAACTGCCCCTCTTGCTGCAGACAAACAAAACTGGTGCCATGGGTGACAGTGCGTGTGTTAAGGTGCAGCAGGGTGACAGCTGCAGGGATGGTGGTCCCTGCTGGGGCCACGACGCCTGCCAGCTGCCGAGGAGATCAGTGCAGGGGGGCTCTGAGGCCCTGCACTCCTTGCTGCTGACAGACAAAACTTGTGCCATGGGTGCTTGTGGGACTGTCTGTCTGTCTTGGGGCAGTTGCTTGTCTGTATTGATTCTTTCCTCTCCTTAGCCTGGTTTTGTAGGTGCTAATTGATGGCAAGTAACTGGCTACATTAGCTAGGTCCTGTGTATTGAGCTGGTCCCTGAGTGAATCATGATTGATTGGTAACTGGTAACACAGTAGCTTAGCAGCCAGGCCTGCAGTAGTGTGCGTTGTGGCCACAGCAGGGGCCACCATCCCTGCAGCTGTCACCCCGCTGCGCCTTAACACACGCACTGTCACCCATGGCACGAGTTTTGCTTGTCCAGAGCTTGAGGGACAGTTCCCCCCAAACCCCTGCACCGATCTCCTTGAAACGTGGCAGGCTTTGTGGCCTCAGCAAGAGCTACCAGCCCTCCAGTCTTGGCCCCCCCTGTGTTGTAACACATAGACATGACAGGAGTTTTGCTTTCAACAATTTGGGGTGCAAGTCCCCCCAAACCCCTGTATTGATCTTCTTGAAACTTTACAGGATTCATATTCTCTGCAGAGTCTACCATCTCTGAAAATTTCATCCAAATCAGACAAAAAACAACAAAGTTATAGATATTTAATTGATTCCCCATTATACCCTATGGCCAGATCTCCGAGGAGGCTCTGAGGAGGCTCCGAAGCACTTAGGGAAGCCTAAGGAGGCAGCGCTTCGACCCGGATGCGCTGCTTCGGACCCTGAAGCATCCAAAGCTTCTCTGGATCTGAAGCTCTGTCCGAAGCCTCGCACAGCCCTACCGTATAGCATGGAGCAGGGGATAAGCTCACTCTCTGATATTTACAAATGCCAGGTTCCCATAAATAACGCGCAGCAGCCATTTCTCACTAGCGCGATGCTCTTCTTTTTAGAAGGCTGACAAGGAACACCATTTATTCAGTAAAAATACATTCTTGTTGCCCCTCCATCAAATCCGACTACTTGTAACTGAGCTGCAGTTTACACTATATTATCCTTGCACAATGCCATGAGCCAACTGGGATTAGCTAATCGGAGCTGAGGAGCAAATTAATGATTGCAAGAACTGGGAGGAAGGCAGATTTGATCAGAGATCATCAGCACTGCAGCTGGCTCCTACTTGCAAACAATTCATTTAGATTATGAAAGCAAGAAATTGAGTACAAAAAAGCCCTAGATTGTTTGCTTCCTAGCAAAAGAAAAGAAAAGAAATGGAATTTAGATTAAAAATTATGCAGAATGATATTAACTTCCCACCCACTTTTGTGTCCTCCCTTCCTGGAAAATACAGAGCTAATCAGAATTTAGTATTATTTTACTGTTAGCTTTTAGAGCCAATTTCATTGGGGGAGAACAAAATACAATGGTGGCAATCTGTATTAAATCCTTTGGGTACGGTGGCTATGGGACATGGAGAACATGATGCTGAGTTATTTTTTGGCTATCCCAGTGTGTTCTGTTCTGACCATGATTTGTCTTCCAAGAGTGTATATTCCTTGGGGTAGGAGATAGCTCTGTATCATGTATGGCACTATTGATGCTTCAAGAATAATAATTGTCTGAAGGGACTCTCCAGCAGCCCTACACTCAAAGGTTTCAGCTTTCATTCAGATCTATCATGTTTATTCATTTAGTGAAGCTATTTCTCAATGAAGACGGTAGCCTGACAACCCTGGAGAGATCGTGGGTTTTATGATGTGGACAACTCTCCACTAAGACATGGGCTGAGATATTCTAGGTTGTTCCACTGGAACCACCAAAGTACTGTCAGATGGTACCTACATTAGGTGACCGCTGGCCTGTGGTCTCCATGTGGAAGGTCCCATAAGTCATTTTTGCTCCTGTGAGAAGAGCACAGCAGTGCTCAGAAACATACAGTGGTGTTTGCCAAGATGGGAATGATGCTGGGCCATCTCTCATCCAGCCAGATGCTTGCAGAAACACAACCATATTATGGGCTACAACATCAAGGAGTCTCTACTGTGTTTGGGACACAGCAGACTGGACCTGGAATTCACAGCTTTGCTGATAATAACAGCAGTAGGAGACAGATGGGAAGCAATTTTAATGGAGACCCAGGATTGCTTCCTCCTTCCCCTAAACAAGGTACACATACATTGCAGTGCAAGTTGCAGGGGTTAGAGAAGCCAGCAGCTAAGCTGTTCCTATCAGCTATGCTCTGTCAGCGCGCTGCAGGAGAAACCTCCCCTCTGGCAAATATTCAGTCCATTACCAAAATTCAGCAAAGACCCTGGCTTTCTCAGTTCTTTGTGAACAAGGCTGAACATGGATCCATCAGTGGTTAGTGTCCACTCCTTCTGACAGACTCCTCTGTGCAGCCCCCAGCCATGCAGAGTCCCTCACTGAGAATCAGTCTCAGGACATGGTAACAGAGTCGAGATAAATGTTTCAGCTTCAACTGTTTCTAGTGAAAAGACACAGATTCAGCAACCTCAAAAACATGGAGTGGATGTGTGTCAGTTGGGACAAATGGTTTGTTTCAGTAACAATTTTTCATTTCAAAATTCCCTTCATTTTTTTTTATTAAACAAGTTACAAAATACTGCTCCAAAAGTGAACCCAACTTTCTTTTGCAGGGAATGGGAAATGCCTCCTTTCACCCCAGAAATTTGTTAATTTCTTGATTTGAAAACAAGATTCTTCTTGCTCCTCCCTTAGAAAGGCATAAGTCCAGGTCAGCCCCAAGGCTGCTCTAAATTACTTCTCCTGTCTGGTGCCCCAAGAATAAAAGAGCTGCAAACAGGATTTATAACTACCTCTGCAGCCTTCCTTACTAGCTGTGCTGGCTTCCAGATGGTTCCCTAAAGATCTGGCTTTTGGCCTTCAACTCAAGACCTCTAGGCTTGCTTCTGAAAAGTGGGAGGCTGAGAGATGTGACAAGAAAGGAAGTAATTAAAAGGTTCATCTTTGCCAGCCAAGATGGCCTTTTCCTGTTCATAAACTCCTATGCTCTCAGATAGTATTTTCTGTCCCCACCAGGGCTCATACCAGTCACCTTTGCTCTTCTTGAACAGATGCCCCTGCTCTCCAGGTGTATTTGAATCCAGTAAAGCATCTGGGGCATCATGGAACTGCAGCAAAAGCATTAGCAACAAGAGATGTTATGCAGATCAGCAAGGGAAAAAGCCAGGAGGAGGGGATGGGACAGATTGTCCTCAATTAGGGAATCTTTATGATATGCAATGCTATGGTCTTCAGCCAAAGAGTGGAGGGT
The DNA here is from genome assembly GCF_000455745.1 of Alligator sinensis. Taxonomy (NCBI): domain Eukaryota; kingdom Metazoa; phylum Chordata; order Crocodylia; family Alligatoridae; genus Alligator; species Alligator sinensis. The sequence continues at coordinate 97,466 of NW_005842838.1, forward strand.
GTTAAATCAGGTGGGTACATGAGACTGTCTTACCAGCATCTGTGTATGTGTGTGTGCATGTGTGTGTACACACACGAGTGCACAGATGTTCTTGCATATGTGTGCATGCATGTGGGTATGTGTGTGTATATGCATACAGCTGTGCATGCACACATTCACCAGCATTTGGGCATGCATGTATATATACACATGCCTATATGCATGTGTGTGTGTGTTCATGTGTGTGTTGATGCACTCCCTTGCACATCCATGTGCTCCTGTCTTCACTGTACAAGCTGCTAACTCCACACTCCTACACGGCACACATTGCTTACTAAGGCAGTACAAACTGTAGGCCATGTCTACATGATAGATTTACTGTGCCTGGGGCAATCCCCTCATGCATGCTGCACTGCTTGAGGCAGGCTGCCTCCTAAGCCAGAAGCAGTGTAGCTGCATCTGTGTGGTGTTTCAGCTGGGCTAATTAACATTGCTGAGTGACAAGGGTAATAGCCCGCCTGGTACTAATCTGCTTACCTGTGGTGGTGAGCAGACACAGCAACCCTGCTTCTTGGTGAAAAGGCAGCAGCACAGCATGTTTGGGGCACTGCTGCCAGGCATGGCATGATTTCCATGTAGACCTGGCTAATGTAGACCTGGGTCCTGATCTGCCCAGTCCATTCAGCTCCTGCATCTATGAATAGTCTAGGCCCAGAATGAAGGCTGTTAGAGAGGGACCCCAGCTGAAGCTGAGCAAGTCCATTAGGGCTTTCCACACCAGGCTCACAGCCTTTCACAGCAGTAACCAAGCTGCTGCTCCAGAGGCAGGTGCAAACAAGCCTGGCCAAGAGGACTGCAGTCTACAGGGGATTAGGGCTCCCTTCCTGTGCTGTGCATTGCACTTACTGAAGTCAGGTTCCCACCATGCCAGGAGCTATTCATACAAAAAGTGGCTTACACTATACAAGGCAGGTAGTCACAGTATCTGATGAAGTGAGCTCATGCTCACGAGAACTTACACTATCTCTAAGTTAGTCTATAAATTGCAAATCTACCCTGCTTTATGCTAAGAGGTTGTTGTGGAGAGGAGAAGGGGTCATGGTTGAGGTTACCCCCAGCCATCCTTTCCAGGCTCACATAGCTCAGATCTGGGATGCCCACTCTTGGTGAGGTGTGAAGGGCACTCTGGCTGTCTGCCTGTCCTCCTTGCTGTGGTGCAGCTACATCTGTTGGGGCCATTCTCTTGGTTCCTGTCAGTGAGCTGCAATTAGGTTATGCCCTGAAGCAAGTGTCAATTATACCTGCCTACTGCTTGCACACAGCTACTCATGGGCTGGAGGAGAGAGGCAGGCATTGGCCAAGCAAAACTGTGATCAGAGCAGTCTCCACAGGGCAGTGCCTGAACTAGGCCAGTGCTCAATACTGGAGCTGATAGCTGCTGTAAATCTAACCATGTTGCGCTGTTGGCTTCCTCGGGAAAAAGGGGGACAGCTCTGTCAGAGCACTGCCATGCATGTGCCAGTGTGAAAGGGAGGGGCAGTCTCTTCCATTTGCAAGGGAGGAGATTGCTTAATTGCAAAGAGGCTAACCAGACAGACAGGTGCTAGGAGTTGGCAGCTTTAAGGGAATAGCGCCGCCAGGCTGGTGTGGCAGAGAAATTACTGTTCTCCCTCCCCTTGAAGACTATATAACTAGCCAGTGTAGACATAGCAGGGAGACAGGAGTAAGGACACCAGCCAGCAGTCTTGCCTGTTCCAGCCTCAACATGAACCCTGGTACTTCAGGGGATGTTTTACTGGTAACCAACACACCACATCCTGGGGCTGTATGGATCAGCCATATTTTGCAGTCTTTAGAAGTGGGGTAACTGGGAATCAGGATGCCAGGCTTCTCCTCTCAGCTGAATCACTGTGATCCTGCAGGTGACTGGCACCCCCTTTTTCTGCTTCAGTTTCCAGTAGAATGCAGATCCTAATGGACTTGGCAGTGGGGCTATGAGGCTAGTTATTTCATATGCGCTGGCAGGGACTAAGGCCTTGTGCAGAAGCAGTATCGGAAGGGCTGTGAGCTTTGATAAACTGGGTCTGGAATGACTAAGGGGCAAACAATTAAGCTGGCTCAAGCATCCCATCAGTCAGGTCAGAAACACCAGCTCTTCCAGTGCTGGAAGTTCTTTGAACTCTTGGAAATAGGTCAGCCAGGAGCCTGTTGCTGGCAGTAGCTCATGCTGGTTCCCTACAGCTCCAGTACAGCAGAAAGCTGGTTTCAACAAGTGGGAATCAACAGAGACAAGGTACCCAGGCACCTGGCTCTGCTGGGGAGGAAGGAGCCTTCTTGGTGGGCCAGGGCTGTCTGATAGGAGGGATCTGAGAAAAGGTATAAATTTACCCAAAGAACCTTGTCTGCCTATGTCCTTAGGCCAACACGACTACAACCAACACCCCTGATAGGAGGGGAAGCACTCACCTTTGTAGACCCTGACCTCCCTGTGTGCTCTCTGCTCTCAGGGAAACATCCTGCTGCCCAATTAGCAGGAGAGAGAAGCTGCCTGGGGAGCCATGGGACATCCTTGGCTGCATGGCTTTGAGAAGTGGGTGGATGGGCATGTGTGCAGGGTGGCTAGGAGACAGCACAGCCTGCCTCTTTGTGTTGGAGGATCCCTGTGACTAATTAGAATAAACTACATGGATTTCTACATGATGGGCCTTGTTAGATGGAACACGTGGCATCATATGGAGCCCAGCCCAGAAAAGATCCCTGTCCTGTTGGGTCTTCATCATGGAAAGAAAAAAGACTCCTGGGTTTTAAGCATTGCAGGCCTTATAAACACATAGCATCCCCTGGGCTCATGTGTGACCAGTCTTTGAAGGGTGCCACCATCTGGAATTCCCAGCTCTGATATGGCTCAGGTGAGAGGATGCCCTGTGTGATGATGCCAGGGGCATCTCGGGCTGACCTGGACAAGTGGCACCAGTGAGCCTCCTGGATGGCTTCCTCACTTATCTACCAAGCCCTGGGGACGGAGCCTTTCTCCTGGCCAAGCAGGGCTGGGTCTTAGAGCACAAGGTGGTAAATGAGGAGGACACCTGTTTTCCAGCTGCCCAAACTCATACCTCCTTGAGATAAAACCAGAAGGCTCCAGGGCTGACGAACTAGCACCATCCACCAGCACAGATGCATCTAATTGCCAAGCACCGCCCCCAGGGGAACTGTGATTACACTATGGCAGTGTTCCTGCTCCAGCTCCCTCAGCCTAGCCTTGTTCTATTTCCTGCTATGTCTTAATATTGGATAGAAGGAGACTGCCTTCAGAAAGCAAAGTTGGCCTTTGGTGCCTGCTGTATCCTGATTATCAGGCTGCCAGTCTGCCCTGGGCATTGCACCCTCCCCTAGGTAAGGCTCAGGCCCTCTCGCACAGTTCATAGTCCTTTACCAGTTTCCATTCCACATCCTGACAGCACCTCCCTGGACACCCTTCGTGGCCTCCTTCCACCCCTACACAGTCACAGTCTTCTGGTGTTAAAGAGCAACAGAAATAAACATGCAGTACAAACCACTTATCGCCAGTCCAGGGTTGCAGCCAGGCTTCTCTTACTCCATACCATGCAGAGGTTGGCAAGGGCTAGACTTAGGGTTCCGGCCCTATAAGGCCCATAGCACCATCCCCTGGGGTCACATGACTGGCCTCTTCCCCATCAGGTCTGTTAATTATAGTCTGGTGCCCTGCAGCCTTTGAGCTCTGCGGTCTGATAATGCTTCCAGCACCTGGGGGAGAGCGGCTGCTCCCCTCGGAGTCTCTGGATTCCCAGTGGTCCTTATAGTGTCCTGGAGCCTGCTCTCTGCCCTATCTTCTCCCCACCCATAGAATAGGGCCCCCATTACACCCATATATAAGAGATGTGTGCCTCAGAGCTGAAGGTGGAGGGGACTCCAATACACATCCCAGGACAGTGTCCCCACTCCATCCAATGGCTGCAGAAGGAGAGGAAAGTGCAGGTTAATGTCACACATCATTGAAACTGTAACAGCAGCACCAGAGGCCTCCCTCCCTAACAGCCTTTCCCCCTCTCGTAAAGGGTGTATGTGCATGCCAGGCTGTGGGTGACACTCTGGGTCCTTTCTGCAGCCGTTTGCTTCAGGGGCTTAGATGCTATGTGGCATGGCCGACATTTCACATGCAGAAATGGAGCAGGCTCTGGGCTGGGTTGGGCCCTGTCACCATCTGGGGTATGACCTTGGCTTGTGCTTCCCCTATGAGCTGTGCTGACAGGGCAGTGTGCTGCCATCATTTCACTGTGGGACCTTCATTGGTATCAGGATGTTTGGGCATCAGCAGCCAGAGCAGCCCTGGCCCCTCCCTGCTGGGGGAGTGCACTAGACCCCTTGGGACAGCACTGAGGCCTGCCAAGACACCACACAGGCCATGCCTCAGACTATCTAACTCCACTTTGTCCCGGCTCTTTTCTGCCATTGTGCTGGAGCAGAGATGCTGCGCTCCCCTGGGGGGTGCCCTTTGGGAATGGCGGGTGGATCCCTGTGCATGTACTCTCAGGAGACCTTAGTCCTCTCCCTGTACCAGCTCTGATGCCAAGAGAGTCAGGGGGTTGTTTGCCCTGGGGGCGCAGAAGGGGCTTGGCATGGGCCACCCTAGGCCCCACTCGCCATGCCCTGGTGTTGGGATCTGTACCAGGTAAGACAGTGAGCTCTTGGCAGTGCCCAGGGAAGCAGCTACTGCTGCCTCCAGGCACCCTGGGAACAAGCCCTGAGGACACTCCCACAGGGACCATTTGTATCAATACCAGATGTGGTGTAAGGCTCAAGCGAGCAAAAAAGGACCAGAGCTGGCTGCTTCCAAGGCTGTTCTAAACCTAGACCCTTCTGTGGCCGCCCTTCATTGCGGCCTCATAGCCCCGCTGCTCCAGTGCTGGGCTGGGCTCCCACACACCTGCCCTCTCACCTACCCAGCAGCCCCTTTACTGCCTCACCCCAGCACCCCCTCAATCTCCAGCGAGATCCCACAAGCTCAGTGCCTGTTGGATCCTGCTAAACCCTCTGTCTGGAAACAGATAGGCGCATGCCTCTTGCAAGGCAGGAGACGGGAGCAAGCCACACTACCATCTCCTGCTCCTTGGAGCTGCAAGCAGCACCTATCTTTGGACACAGAAGAAGTCTCTTAACTCTGCCCAGCACTAATGAACTGGCGCTGCCTTTATGAGCCTGCCTACTCTTGTGTTTGGCCTGTGCCTGGAGAGGTCCCCCCCCACGACTATTGAGCACTGCTGCCTGTCTGCCACTAACTGCTGCTCTAATGAAATGTTGCTGGGCCCAACTTGGCAATGAGGCGGATGGGGATGACTAAAGCTGTCACCGTGGCAATACAGAGCCACTCAGCCCTGGTGTGGCAAGTGGCTTAGTCCTGCTGGCTTCCCAGAGCCACCTGAATCCATCGTGCTCCAGTCCCAGCATGCCAGACACAGAAGGAATCCATGTTGGCCATTCCCCAGGTGGCTCCATGCTTCCCTCTCCCAGGAGAGCAGGACATGTTAAACTGAAGCCATCTCTATCACTCCCGTGGATGAGATCACAACTGATCCAAGGCAAGATGGGATGTGCTAACCATGACAGAGCAAGCCACTGGCAAGCAGGCAGAGCTCAGCTTCTGGCTGCCATGCAAGCCCAGGGGA
>NW_005842838.1:103138-126838 GCF_000455745.1 Alligator sinensis
TGTCCCCAGTCAGCAGATCTCCCAAGGGGGAAGTTTCCTCACCAGATTTCCACTGTTCCCTGCAGACCATGGATCACAGACACAGAAATAAGACTTCTCCATGACAGAGCAGGTGCCCCAGGGGGATATGTCTGCTTTAGTCCACAGAGAAGAGCCCTCCATTTTGAACAGATGGAGCTGAACTACCATGAACTAGCCACAGTTTTGTAATCCCTGAGACACTGGAGGGCGATGGCCCTGGAGACTGGGACAGGCAGGGCCTCTGGAGGAAGGGACAGTGGTCTGTTGTGCATGGCACAGCTTTGATCCTGGCCTTTTCTAGCTTTGGTAGTTGCCTTTGCAAACATAACAGCTCCCTTTGAGCACAGCCCATGTGTAGACACTTGCCCAGAGGGCCTGTGGAGAAGCCGCTGGGTTTCTGTCCGCACGCAAGCTGCATTTTGTAAAGGGAAGCTACTGATAAAAATAATTTCCCGCCTCCACAGTGGGGTGAGCATCAGGGCAGAGGCATAGCCAGCTATTTCATGGTCCTGGGCACAGCCAAGGGGGGGAGGAGGGGTTGTGCAAAGTTCAGGAGAGCTGCCGTGGGAAAGGGGCAAGCAGATTCTTACCTGCCTGTGCACAGATTCACCTAGAGAATATCTGGCAGGGGCGGGAGTCCCCTCACCTCCCTTCCTCATGGGAGGCACCACTGGTACTGAAGGAGGTGCCTGCACAACCAGCAGCTACGAGGTTAATGTAGCAGCACCCCTGCCCCCAACTGTGTGCTGAGGGAAGCTGTCTGCAGGGAACGCACCCCTTGGCTGCTTGGCCAGCCTGACACCTCTCCCCACTCCCACCCTGGAGAGGCAGAGAAGGCATAGAGGTAACTCCTGACCTTGCTCCGCATGGCCAGATCCTCCATCTCCCTGTTTCCATTCTGGTGTCCCCTCCACTTATTTAGCCCCCAGTAGCCCATGCCCAGCTACACCACTGGATCGAGAGCTGACAGTCAGAATTCCTGGTTTTATTCCCAACTCATGGTATTTTGAGGACGTCCACAAGTCCTCTGCTTCCCAGCTGTAAACCAGGGTAATGATGACTCCCACCCACCAGGGGCTCAAGCAGATGGTCAAGGTGCACCCTGAATGCACTCTTGATCTCTCCAGACAAAAGGAAAAGCAGGGGCAGCCCTTCCCTGTGCATTATTTCATGCAGCAGAGTGCTCTGAATGCTGGCCCTCTTGATGCAGCTCTGAGCCTAGCAAACAGCTTTATTGCCTTGCAGCAAGAAACCCTTTCCCGGCACCTGGGTTATGGGCTTCGGGAAATGGCAGAACAGGCCTGTTCCCAGCAAGCGTCCCCTCTGTGATGCAGTAGGATCCTTTAGCCCCTTGCCAGAGGGGCTGCCAGCACCACCCCACCACATGTGAGGTAGCTAGAACACCGCTTTTAATAGACAGCTGGGAAGAAGTATTTTAATAATGCAAACAGCAAGAACACAAAGTGGCAGCGCCAAGAGGCACAGAGGAGACCCACAGAGCACCAGAGGTAGTGCAGTCCTGGGTGGATAGGATCAAAGCTGACACACATGTACACTCATGTGACTGTACGTATAAAGGTGCACAAGGTGCCCCAGAAAGGGGTTCTCAGCATGCACTGGATTTGACAGAGCCACATCAGTTTCCATCAGCTAAAAGGCCTGCCCAATGTGCCAAGCCTGCTGGCTTTTTCCCAAGGGGAACGAAAAATCAGTGAGCAGAAGACCCCCATGTGCCACTCCTCCCTCTCTCCCCCAGAGCAACTGACTTTGTTTACATAGCATTAGACAGCGCAGCAGGTGCTATGGGTATCAGCAGATTCCTGCCCTGTCTGGTAATGCTTCATCCATTGCCAATGCATTACACTCAGGACAGTAGCAAACCCACTCAGACTTTCCCATAAGGAACAGGTGCCTCTGGTGGGGTTAGCAGTGTGATGTGCAACCTAGTTTTGGAAGCATGATCACTTGCCAGTGTCCAGCTAGGACACGAGTCACTCAGAGAGCTGAGGTTTACAGAGGGGATCACAGAAGTCATTCATTCTCTCCCCACCATTGCACCTGCTGAGCCCCCCTGTGCACCTGCAGGCTCTGCCATATATGAGCCATGTGTCTGCGTCTCGCTCCAGTGCTCTAGGAGCTGTTCTACACTAGGCAGACTGTTCCTGAGTCCCATCCTTTCTAATGGCAGAGCAAGCACAGTGGCCCCTTAGCTCCATCCCTCTTGTGCTGGTTAGCCAGGGACTGGCCTAGGCTTGCCCAGGTGGTTAGTTCAGTTTGATGGTCCTTGGTTTTGTGTCCCCTGTATTTGGTGACTGGAATCAGCAGCCTCCAATGAATCTTGGCTTAAGGAGGAGATTAGAGTGGACCAGGGTGTGGGAGTTGGGGAGGGCCCTGGAGCCAAGTGCAGGGTCCTGAGCAGAGGAATCAGAGTCAAGAGTCAAGAGCCCAGAAGGCAAGCCAGGAACGTAGGTTGAGCAAAGCATGCTGGCCAGGCAAGGAGCACAGCAGTCTCTGCCCAGACAGCTTGCTACTTTGTGGGCTTATAATGGCCTTATAATGTGGATAGGGCACCTTCCTGTAGCCCTGGTTCCTGACTACTCCCAGTTTGGGCCTGGGGCCGAATCTTCCCACACTGGGTCCAGACTCAATACATCACCTGCCGATCTACTGCAAGGAGGAACCAGTTTATGGGATTATAGCAAGATTCTTTTGTCTCTCTCTCCATGGAGTTCTCAGGCCCGTCAGAGCAGGTCCCATGCAGATGGCACTGGAGGATGAGCCTGTTGTGTTTCCCATCTTCAGCTCCACTCCTGCCCCAAATCAGAGACTAGCAATTTTCAACCAGTGTGCCAAAAGATCCTTTGAGGCATGCTGCAGGTGTAAGGAGATACACAGCTGATGCCAGGCTCAAGCTCTCCCCACCTGGCCAGTCCCCCACTCTCACTGCCCAGCCCTGTGCAAGGAGGTAAGCACAGTAATAAATAAATTAGCTTTTGGCATGGGATGTTGCTCAGTTCACAAAAGTTTTCAAGGGGCCTTGGGTCCAATGCAGGGTGCCTTCAGTCTGCAAATTGCACACTTGCTCTTTTTATACTTGGCCCCCTTGGGCCCTCAGATCCTCCTGGCCCCCTGCGCAGTCTCTCTCTGCATTCTCAGACCCTCTAGTCCCATACACAGCCCCTCCTCCGGGCTCTCAGACCCTCTGGTCCAGCTTGGTCTGCTCAGGGCTCATGGACCCTCTGGCCTAGCTCAACCTTTCCCTGGGCTCTTGGATCTTCTGGTTTGGCCTTTTCCTAGGCTCCTGAGTTATTGGTTCTCCAGATAGGCTTATGCTTGCCCTAGCAGGGCTCAAGGCTAAACAACTAGTCTAACTCCAGTAAACAAGAGGCATCATCACCCCTTGGGAGATACCTCACTCCCTGTGGGCGTTTAACATAAAACAAAGGCCACTCACCTGTAAACCCAGTCATTTTTAGTCCAGGGGACTTGCCTCAGTTCCTCGACATGCAGGGTTGTCCACCCATATCCAGTCCCTTTAGGAGCCCTATAGTCAGGCGCTCCCCACTTCTTGGTTGCTGACCAGTGCAGGCTCTGGGCTTATATAGCTCCAGCCTGAACCCTCATTAGCTCTCTTCTGCCACTGCAAACAGTCTCCCAGGCTGCTGTTAGCACCGCTACTCTGAGATAGTGGTTAGTGATCATTAAAGTACAATTAACCCTTAAATGGAACGTGAAATACGAATACAGACAACTCAGTGTCCTAAAATCAAAGTCTAACTTTATTGGTACAACAAGCATTATCTTAGCAGTTTCTATATTCAGAGAAAGAAAAACATTCAGTGCAATGATCTCATCCAATCCCAGATATTACTTTGCTCAACAGAAAAAATCAGTTCCTGAAAGCAAAGGGTGCGTTGTTGGCTGGGACGGTCCAGACACGTGTTGAAGGCTGGATTTATGATGACAACAACGACAATCCACATAACTTTCTTGCTGCCTTCTTTTATGCTTTTCTTCAACTTCACTCCTTCAATGACTCTGCTTTTGGATTGGCCTCTTTGCCGTCAGTATACTGCTCATATTTTATCCTGTCAGCATATTCCTTTGTTCAACAGACCCATCACGAGCACACCTCATAATTTGGCCTTTTTCTGGTGTGTTACTTTGGGCAGTCCATTGGTCTCCCTTATCACCTTTCATTAACATATCCAATCATTTCATCCCTCTGATTCAACGGTTAGTGCCAAGTTCAGTTAATTTAAACTGGTAACAAAACAATTACTATGTTGTGTTAGCAAAACTTCTCACAGTGATAAAAAAGAAAAGAAACATCATGCGAGCAAACTCAAGGCCATAAGCTGCTTGCAAGAGGCAAGGCCAGCTGATATTGAGGACACTAGCAAAATGATCAGTTCAGATAATCATGAGGCTATACAGAACTTAAGCAATGATTAAATAAGGCTGAATATAAAAGAAAACTTTAAGCAATACTGTAATTCACCACTCTATAAACAGGTGCAACTTTAAAGCATAAAATACGGCATGCTACCCTAACATGGCTTGTTCTCTTAAAGGACCAGAACTGGGTAGTTTTGCAGCTCTCTCTTTTTCTGGTGCATCCTGGCTTTGCATTTCAGTGGAGTATGACTCTCTGGGGCAACCAGAGGCAATCTGTTCCCCTTTGACTGAAGTTGGTGACAATGGAGCTGCACATACAGCACTCTCTCATGGAGATTTGAAATGTCCGCTCCCAATGTGCCAACTCATATGACCTTTTGGCAATTTTCCCAAAGGACCCAGCTTCTGGAATCATAGGATTATGTAAAATCTCAGTTTTCCTGGTAAAATAAAGCAATTCTGTCCATCCAGGCTGAGGAACCCCCCCTGAAAGCCTCAGCCCTCAAAGCTTAGAAACCAAGGGACAGTGAAAAAGAACACCATTTTTTTTAATCTCACAATTTACAAGTCAATTTCATGATTTTTGGAAGCCTTGATATAAGGGACTGACAATGATGCTGACTGTTTCCCTTTGTCATAAAAGAATATCATTTTAAGTGGAAAGAGAGAGGTAACCATGTACAAAGAGAGGTAACTGTACAGAGCAAGGAAAATAAATACTAGTAACCACTAGCTCTCCTATAGTACAGTTCATCTCGTGCTCTGAAAGTGCTATGCAAAGGAGGGCAGTGTCATTATCCCACTCCTACAGATGGGGAAACTGAGGCATAGAGTGGTTATCAAGACAACAATGGAACACTTGTGTCAGTAGGCATGTTTGCTGAGGCCAGGATAACATTGCTTATAACAGGGGTAGGTGACGTTTTTGGCTGGAGTTCCAAAAACCCCACAATATCTACTTTGTAAGGTGCCAGAGTGCCGACATGCCAGAAAAACAAAACTGGGGCACGGAGTGCATGGCAGGACGCACTGCATATTAATATAGTTAATAATCATAAATGTTGCTTTTTTTTACAGTAAATACCAGGTTTTCTAAAAATCCTAAACCTGGTGACAATAAAGAAAATTTCAGATACTACCTTTGTTAAGCATGCTGTGATAAAAGAGAGAAAAAAAGAGAAAGATGGAAAGAGAAACAGAAAAAGAGAAGAGAAAGAGAAAAAAGAAAAGAGAGGAGAGAGGGAAAAAAGAAAAAAAGAAAGAAAGGAGAGAAAGAATAAAGAAAAAGAGAAAAAAGTGGAGAGAAAAGAGAGAGAAAAAGGAGAGAAAAGGAATAAATAGAAAAAAGGAGAGAGAAAAGGAGAGAAGAGAAAGACGAGAAAGAAAAGAGAGAAAGGAGGGAGAGAATGAACAAAGAAAAAAGAGAAAGAAAAAAGAAAGAAAGAGAGAAAAAAAGCAAAAAGAGAAAAAGGTATGTCTCTTGCTGCCTATGTCTCCCACTGCTACCAGCTGTGACTCAAGCCTGCTGGTCCAGGGCAGTGTCTGGCAGAGAAAGGCAGCAACATCCCAGCAGCAGCTGCTAGAGGCCTCCCCGATGGTCCTGGAGCAGGGGAAGTCTGGGCTCAGGGCTGGGAGGGAGGGCCCAGCTGGCCGGGGTTCGGGCAGACAGACACCCCATCCCACTCAGGCAGGGCCAGCACTGGGTCGCTGAGCACTGGGGCTGGGCACTTGGGGCAAGGGCCGGGTGGCACCAGGAGAAGCAGGTGCAGGGGGAGGCGAGAACAGGCCGGCCCAGCTGGGCCCTTGGGAAAGCAGCAGCCAGAGGGGACTGGGGGCCGGTAGGAGCGGGGCTGCCCCGGGGCTCTGCAGATGAGCCATGGTGGGCTGGGGCATCCAGCAGCACCTGAGGTGGGGCCCAGCCCAGCCCCACTCACTCAGCTCTGTGGGGATGGGCTGCAGCCACCATGCCTGCAAGGAGACCCCACCTGGCCAGGACAGGACGCTGAGAGCAGAGGGCTCCCAGCTCTAGGCTCAACCTCCCTGCATGCCGGGCACAGTGCAAGTGGGGCAGAGCCACCCCCAGAGCAAGGGCCCAGCTGCAGGAGCCCCCCAGATCCTGGGATCAGCCACTGAGGGCAGAACTTGGGGCCAAGCCAGTTGGGAGCCTCTGGCACAGCGGCCCTCCTTAGCGCCTGACTCTTTCAGGGGCTGGGCTGGGCTGGGCTGGGCTGGAGGGCACTGCCCAGGAACAGGGGATGGGGTCAGCAGAATGCAGACAGTGTCCTGGCCTGTGTTCTCCTGACCCTGCCATGGTGCCGGGATCTGTGGCTGCTCTGGAAAGCCCTGAGCAGCAACTTTAAAAAAATATTTTACAAATAATTTCCTCACACACAGGAAAATGTCTCTGCATGCCACTAATTGGCATGCATGCCAGGGGTTGCCTATCTCTGTGCTATATTATGATAGCACAGACAGGCTCAGGTCGGATCTGGGCTGTGCACACCCATTAGTATGTTTCTTCCCTGAAGAGCCAACAGCCTAAGTAGACAAAGGGCTGATTTTTGTTCCTGTGTTACAGATGGGGAAATTGAGGCAATTAGAGATTAAGCAACCTGCCTGAGGTCACACAGGAATGGAGCTGAGCCCTGACCCAGCTCTCCCATGTCTTGCCCAGCTGGGCTTGGTGCAAGTCCCATCCTGTGCGGCACCACAGGGCCCTGTTAGCCCAGAGACAGCCAAATCTGACGTGTGTGTGGGTGGAAGACGTCTAAGCTGGTTTGTCCTTGTCTCCTGTATAAACAGAATATTAGCTAAAGCCCGGCAGCTTTCTAGCTAATCCAAGGCTGTCAGATTGAAGCAGGCATTTGTTCCATATCTTGTATTTTTGCTTTGCGATTAGCTACATTTCAATGGTAGGATTTTCATTGGCAGCCCTAATCCAATGATGTGCTACTTGTGCCTATTGTAGACAGCTTGCATGCCCTGTGTTCTGTTGTTAGGAAGGGCTGGGGAGAGGGAACGTGTCCTTTGGGGATGAGATGGGATTGCTATAAAGCCCCATGTCAAGGTTCCTTCTTCAAGTGGCTGGTAATGCAACTTTTTGGCTCTGTGGGCAAGTGTGGATTACTACCAGGCCATGTCATCTCCAATAAAGAAGGCGTTTAGGAGCAACCTGCTTCAGGCTTGTTTTCTAAGGTATCTGGCTTTACGCTCCCCTCCTTCCTGCATCATCCATCCATCCATCCATCCCATGCTCCTCACAATGCTGCCAAGCCCTGAATGTCGCTGAAACAGATCAGCTCCAAGGAACAAAGAGGTGGTGGGAATGGGCTCAGGAAGCATTGTGAGGAGCATGGGATGGATGGATGGATGGATGATGCAGGAAGGAAGGGAGTGTAAAGCCAGCGTTGTTCCTTGGAGCTGCTCTGAAGTGCTGCATTGGCTGGGCTGGGACAGGGGCCGACCCAGTGGTTTGGAATCCTGTTCATTCCTGTCTCTCACCTCCCCCATTACCTCCCAGGCTCTGCACTCTGCTTGTAAGGGCCATGGCCTCCTGTCCTAGGCTGAACTGCTGAGGCCTGGGAGCTGCCTGGCTGGGAAGGGCAGAAATGCTGGGTCAGGGGTCAGTTTGCAGATTGCAAATGAGTGAGGTGGAGTTAGCTCCATGCAGATGGCTCCATGGGCTCTTAGGGTACCTATATATGTGCAGCGAGGCTACTCCGATGCGTTATAATTACAGCATGTCAGAATAGACTCGATTAATTGAGTCTGCTGGAATGTGGTAATTACTGCGCTCCAGCAGACTCCAGCATCATGTGGCAGATGCAGTTTAAGTAAAGCTTGTTTGACAAGCTTTAGTTAAAGCACCCCAGCCACCATTTTTCAGGGCAGGGACGCTGATATACATGATGCTCCAGGTGCTTTAATTAGACCAAATCTCAGAGCTGATCTAATTAAAGTCCCTCCACCACTTAGGGCTATGTGAGAAGAAGCCAGCACTAGCCAGACTCTTTGCTGAGTGCCAGGGAGCCTTCCTGCTACTCTGATCCATTGAACAGCAGCATCACAGAGCAGGGCTATTGAGATATCCAAGGAATGGGGCTGGACAGAGGTCTCAGGCTGGGGTGAGGGGAAAGTCCAGGCCAGTGCAATAGCAAGCTAAGTCCACTACAGCTGTTGCTATTGATAAGGTGGTGGGGCTGGGGCCTAGTCTCCTGATAGAACTCCAGGGCACCAGTTTTGAATCAAGAGACAGGTTTAGGACTAACGAAAGAAAGTGCTTTTTAAACAGCACATAATTAACTTATGGAACTATCTGCAGGAGGTTGTGGAGGCAGATGGTACAACCAGATTCAATAAGGGACCAGACCAGTGATTCTCAACTAGAATCTGTGGCACTCTAGGGTGCCTTGAGGTGCTTTTAGGGGTGCCACACAATGTTAGCATTGTTAGGTGTGTAAACATGATTCACAAGATGAACCCAATGATTTCAAATAGGAATCCATAGTGTTGAAAACATTCTGACTTGTGAACTTTCTGAGTGCTTTGCAACAAAATAACTCCTTTATGATTTTCCCATAGTCAAAAATGAATGAAAACCAAGAGCTGGCATTTTCTGAAGGGTGCCTAGAAAGGTTGAGAACCACTGGACTAGACACTTTCATGGATGATAGATCCATTAATAGCTGTTAAACCAGAGCTTTCCAAACTGTGTGCCGCGACACATTAGTGTGTCGGCGGCAGTGTGTAGGTGTGTTGCGCGAAATGGAGAAAATTTTGCGGAAGGGCACCGCAGAGCTCCCTTACTCGCATCTGCTTCCCTTGGCCCCTCCCCCGGAACTGAATTACTGTGTCGCGAAATGATGCATGTCTAAAAAGTGTGTCACCAACATGAAAAGTTTGGAAAGCTCTGTGTTAAACAGAACAGTAGGAGATGTTTCCTCTGGCATCTATGAACCAGTGATGGTGATAGAGCACTTTAGATATACCTAGTTCAATGCTCTCCCTCTAAAACTTCCATTTCTGGAGGGACGCAGCTGGGCAGTGTGACCCAGTATGGCACTTGTTGTATTCTTATGCAGCTGTGGCCCACAGGTAGGACTGGAACTGGGGCAGTTAGCTCCAGACTGGGTTTGGTTTTAAGCAGGGGTGGAGAGTTCAGGCTGGAGAATAAATCATGAGACTGCAGCTCAGGATCAGGTTGGATATGGCCCAGCCTCATCTGCCGGCTCAGTCACCCCAGTTGTGGGCTACATCAACCATGGCCTGCAAGATGGACTGTTTGGGCTTGGCCCTGATCTGGAAGCAGGATCCCTGGAGTTGGATCAGATGTGGGGATTAGTTTCTGACACCCCCAACATCTTGCAGAGCTCAGATTCAGGGTTCCCTGCTCTTCTGCCCAGGCTGGACCGGCTCTGCTGACCCAGGAGCCCCTGGCTGAGAGCCTGATGCTGAGCCAAGCCCAAAGCATGATGTGTCAGACCACAGCACTGCTTAAATGGGGGCTGTGGTGCTGGCAGAGATGGCAGCACCTGAACTGGGGCTCCCCGTGGCTACGGCTGGCTAATTCCAGCCCTGGGTGACATAAATACAGCTTATGCTAATTCTGCAGCTCCCTGACATACCTTTTATCACATCACAGAGGATCAAAATATTTTCCTTTTTCTGCAGGGAAGTGGTCTGATTGGTGCTCAGCTTGGCATCTCCACACAGGGGGAGGGCACACACCCCACCAGCTGCAGCATGTTGGTGGGGCCCAGCCGTGGTGCTGACACCCAGGTAGAGAGGCTGGGAGCAGCACAGTGCATGTGAGCTAGGGGCTGTTTCCTCTCCCCACCTCCCCAAAGCAGGGGGCTGGAGTCTGTGCTCATCCTTTTTAACCCTGGCACAGAGGGAGGTGCTAGATTCCAGCCCTCTGAGGCCCCAAACCCCAGGGCTCATTAGGTGTCTGCTGTCTGGGAGCAGCTGCCCACCAGGCCATGGGATGGCAGGTGCTGGCCCTGGCAGCTGAACTGACCTTGCTGGAGCTGGGGTGAGGACAGAAATGAGCCTGTGCCAGTAGACCCACCCTGCTGTAAATCCTGCCTGCCTGCCTTGGGCCAGCACACCATGTCCCTGAGCATTATCATGCAGTTTACGGGGCCCTAACAACTGACCAGCTCTGCCCTGGGGCTCTGGGCCCTTGAAAGGGAAGCAAAGCTCTCCTGCTAGTGGCCTCTAGGGAATCATGCTAACACCCCTTTACTGCCCTAAGCCAGTCCCAGGAGAGTTTAGAGTTTGCCTGCCTTCAGTCTCTCTGGGCATTTCTACATGTGCCATTAATTCAACTGAATAAACTCCAGCACTGTTCATGCTCTCTCCCAGGCACAGCATTTACACATGTGCCCAGCATTCCCTCTAAGCTGCATGCATGCGTGGCAGTGCACAATAAAAAATCGTGCCACACAATAACTTTTAATGCTGTGCACACAATGAGAGGGCGGTAGGGGGCCATGGCCCCCGGGCACCAGCCTGGAGGGGATGCCCAGTGCTGTGGCAAGGGGGCACCAATGCTCCGCCTGCTGCCATCTCCGGCTTCGTGTCCAGCTGCTTGGCACCCACCCCAGCCCAGCCACAGGCTGCTGCAGGAGCGGGGAGGGGTGGGGACACTGAGATACCCACGCACTCCCAGCCAGGATTGCTCATGGACTGCTAAACCTTAGAGGGAACATTGCATGGGCTGCCTGGAATCACAGCACATTGAGCTGGGTCAGAGCAGCCCGGGCTGGCAGAGGGTCTGAGGGGTCAGCCTGCCAGCCCAGGGCTGCTCCAACCTGGCTCAACCTGCTGCGGAGAGACTGGCTGGGGCACAAGGGAGCTTCACTGCAGTGTTAGTTGGCAGGCAGCCCCCACACTAAAGCACCCTTGTGCCCAGGCAGCCCTGTCAGCATCTGCATGTGCATTGTGGTGCTCTAAATAACACCACCACAGGATAGTGCTTGCGTTGACAAGTGCTATCCTATAGAGGCATTTATTAGTTTTTTGTGGCCTAACACAGCTGCACATATAGACACTGAAACTGTACTATGGAGCTAATTAAGCAACTGCAGTAAACATCTTGTGTAGATGTGCCCTCTCTGGCAGGGACTCTGAGCAGGCTGGCCAGCCTGGGCCAAGTACCACAGCAGCCACACCTGCAGCAGCCTCAGCTAGTGGACTCTGGCCCCGGTCATCTTGTGTAGATGTGCCCTCTCTGGCAGGGACTCTGAGCAGGCTGGCCAGCCTGGGCCAAGTACCACAGCAGCCACACCTGCAGCAGCCTCAGCTAGTGACCTCTGCCCCAGGTCAGGAGCAGCAAGCATCCTGATTGGCTGCTGGGAGCGCTGCCTGCCCATGTAGCGCCCGCTGGGGCCCTGGGTCTGCAGGTCCGCCAGTGGTTCTAACCCAGCCCTGCTGTGGCATGTCCTCCTGGTGCCTGCCCCTGGCCTTGCCTTATTTCTGGGCTTTGTCTTTGGATTTCACTGCAGATCTGTTTCCTGGCTCCTGACACCAGGCTGGCTGTACTCTTAGATTTTACCTTATGGATTATCCCTTGATCCTGACCCTGGGCTGTTTTGTGGACTCTGCTCCTAGATTTGCTAATATGGCTCCTGTCCTCAGCCCCAGGCCCCTGCTTTCCCTCAGTGGTCTAACCATTAGGCAATACAGGCAAGATTGCCTACGGCCCAGTCCCTTACCCCCTTACCATGAAGCTAAGTCCTTGGGGCTGGCAAGTGGTTCTGTAGCACAGCCCAAGTCAGCTCTGAGGGCTCCAGAGCATCAGGCCAGGCTGCAGGTGATATATTGCCCATGTCGCAGCCTGCCACAACCTAGGCAAGATGGCAACATGAACTGCTCCTTTCACCTGACATCAGTGAACTCATGCTCATGAGCCTGAACCAACCTCCTCCATGACCATGGTATCAGCATGTGCTGCCTTTCGTGTATTTCTTCTCCCACTCCCAACCCCAAGCTTAGGCAGGGCTATTGGCCGGAGACTTGAAGTGACCTGCTTAAGGCCAAAAAGAAGTCTGTGGCAAAACTCCTCTCAGATCAGCTTTGCCAACAGCCACCGAGGCTTTTTGAGAAGAGGTGACACTGGTCTGTATGGGACTGAAGTCCCAGAGGAGGGGTCTTGCTCAGAAAGCAGCAGAACAGCAAGCCATGGGTCCAGCTCTGCCCTTGTGCCTATGCTGAGGGTTCATGCAGTGTTTGTGTCCCTGGTGACATCGTGGCTTTGTCCAAGTCAGGAGCTGAGCCCATCCATGGCCTACAGAGGGGAATGGGACTGAGGCCCTGGTATCTGCTATTCCCCACACAACGTCTTCTCACTGACGGAGATGCCCTCAAGCTCTGCCAGCCAAGGGAAGCTTCCTTTGACTTGTATCATGCCCACACTGGCAGCAAGGGCCAGGGTCATACCTTCAGGCAGAGATGATCTGAGCAGGGTGCAGGGCCCAAGGCAAACCAGCCTGTGCAGGATTCTGCCCCCAGATGCAAGGAAACCGGGGGCAGATTCGGTGGCAGGAGAAGGGGTTGGGGTGCCAGACATGAAGCCAGCGGCAGCACGGAGTTGCCACAGCCGCTCTGTCCAGCTCCACGGGGCCCCCCAAAGTGCGGGGCCTGGGGCGGTTGCCCCAATTTGCCCCCCATGAGGGATGGCCCTGCCTTCAGGCTACATGGTTCATGCCTGGGGATACAAACAGCACCTTGAGCCAGTCACCAGTCTTTACCCTGGAGCCTTCCCAGGCTGCTTTCTGGATGCTGGATCCAGCTGTTTGCTGGATCCCCTGTTTGAGTGTGGGGGCCACAGTCTTGGCCCACCTGCGAGAAACTGCTCAGGGGGTGCTGCATATATGGGCACCCCTTCCTCAACAGAGGCACCAAGTGTGACCCATCTCCTGGGTGCCAGGGCTGCTGAAGGCAAGCCCTACCCCAGCAGCAGCACAGCTCAGGAGAGGACAAAGGATATAAAGCAGCCTGGGCCCAGCAGCAAATGCTCCTCACCCTACAGGTTGGCTCCTCCCCAAGTGCCCCCACAGGTGACCTAGGAACAGAGCAAAGCTGTCCCCAGAGTGGTGGAGCCTGGGGCCAAAGCAGAGAGTTGGGCTTCTGCTGCAGCAGTGCCCCCGGCCTGGGCCGGCTCGTCCTATCCTGGAGAGTCTGTGGCTGCAGGGGGCCCCGCAGCCAAGGGGCTGTGCCCCGCTTGCCCCCTGCGCCATGTTTCAAGGGCTTGATGCAGGGAGGGAGCCCCTTCCTGGCTGAGTGGGTGAGGAGTTCCCGGCTCCGCTTTCGCCCCAGCCCTGGCCCTGGCCCTGGCCCTGGCCCCAGGGAGGGAACCCTGGCATCCCCAGCACATGCTGCCCCCACCCCATGTCCCCCACAGTGCAGCCCACGTGTGCACAGCCCAACCCTGACTATTTTATTTCAGTGAGTTTATACTGCAATTAACTGCAATTTTTGATTTTTTGATGGATCAGGGGGCCCCAAAACTATATCTTGTAGGGGGCCAGCCCTGCTCCCAGCTCACCAAGCAGACAATCTGCCAGGCTTGGGCTGCCCCTGCCCCGTCCCTGCCTGCCACCATGTAAAGGCCCTCACGCCTGGAGAGGAGACAGGGATCACAGATCCAAGTCTGAACGGGACCACAAGGCTCCTGTCCCCCCTTGCCATGCCAGATTGGTCCCCGCACACCAGAGCAGGGAACCAGGGCAGGAGGCTCTCAGTAGGGCCAAGCGGCTTGACTCGGTGCTCATGAGACCAAGAGGCTGAGGGCTTTGTCAGGCATGAGCTCACTCAGTTTTCCTGCTGTGCATCTCCAGATGCCTGCTGCAGCTCTTCCTTGAGTCCTTCCCTGTCAAGTCTCTAAGCATCCATTACCATCCTGTGTGCTGTTCCTGTGCCTCTCACCGGTGACCTTGGGGGTGACATTTCATGGTAGATGGTTACGTAAAAGGCAGGGCAAGGCAGAGCCCAGAGGATCCACAGGAGCATCCTTCCCAGCGGCTGGGGTGAAGGGAGGGCACCACTTCCCTCCAAAGGGAGCTTCATCTACTGCAAACCCACCCCCATCCCTGCAGGATGCTGCCTGCTGCCACAGCCTCTTGGTGGCTGCTAAAGACCAGCCAGGGATGGGGGAGGCATTACCCCGAGGGGGCTCCCTCTGCTCTCCAGCCTCAGGCTCCACACAGCTCCCTGCCACCTTCCAGGGTCAAAGGCTAGCAGTCCAGATCAGAGCCAGATTTATTTTATTCTCAGCAGAAGCTGCCCTGTGAGGACCAGACAGGACTCATGAGAGCAGCAGAGGCCTGTGAGAGGCACCAGGCTGAATACTGCAGACCTCTGGTTAACCTCAGGACACAGAGAAACAGGCAGCTAAGTTTGCACTGCCCCAGCAGGCCCCCACTCTGGCACTGCAAGCTCCATGGCCATCCAGTCCTTGGTCTCTCTGCTGAATTTCCCAGCTACTGCTGCCACATGGGAGGGGGCCCTCCTTCAGGGCACCATGGTCCTCTGGGGAGAGGTGGACCTGAAAGTCACACAAAGGATGTAGCAGCAGGGGAGGGGTGGGGGTTCATACAGGGTGCTCCTATTTGTTGGGACCCTATGAAGCAGACAGGGAATTATGGGAATTTAGCTTCTCTTTCTAGAGCCAAGCTGGCAGAAATGGCTTTCCAGTCCCAGAAGAACCGTCAAGATTTCAACATTATTTCCCATCCTGGTTGGGATGAAAAACTGCAGGGGTCAGCAGCCTACACCCCATGAGCTGGATCTAAGTCATGGAGCTACTGGATCTTGTCAAGAACCAGGAGGCTTCAGCAGTGTTTGGCAATGGGGGCTTCTGCCATGAGAAAAGCAGCGGTGACTGGGTCCTAGCTCTACTTTGGACCCAAGCTGGATGATTCCACCCCACTACCAAAAACCCGTTGCTTACCCCTGGTTGACAGCTTTCACAGGGCATGGATCTGAGGAGGAATGTGATTGGGTCCAGTGGTGCATCCTGATCTGAGTTTGACCTTTTAAATTTTTTTGCCTTTTGTTTACTACAAACTAAATTTGGAAACAAAAAGTTGCATTGATTCAAACCTTTTAACTGCAAAGGTCAAAATGGGATGTTCCAACAGTTTCTCAATGCTATTTTTAGATTGTTTTCAACATGGGGAATCAGTGGAAAGTGCCCTTCTCTGTGAGCCCTTCAGTTGCAGTGCACTGGCATTTTCCAGTGAAAAAGCAACCAGCTCTGCTCTTGAGTGTCTTGACATTTGCCTGTCCCAGAGAGTGGGTGTCAGCTTAGATGGAGCACTGTTTGCTACCACCACAGCCTTCCCTAGTGGGACTGGCAGTTCTCCAGTAAAGGTCCAGGGGGCACTAGGGCAGTGGGTCCCGTTGGGAAAAGTAGGCACTGGGAGTCACTGGGAGGGGAGTCACTGCTGGCTACTGCTTCACCATCTCGAAGACCAGGCCCAAGGCTGTGAGCTAGTACACAATGGGGGTTGTAATCCAGGCTGGCTGGGTGCTCATGGAAGCTGCCCTCTTGAGGAGCTGGTCTGAGACATGGTGCTCAGGGTGAAGTCCCAGCATTTCTCCAGCCCACAATAGTAGGTCCAGGGAGTAACAGAATCCTGGTCCTGAGGGGCAGGTTCAGGGGATGCTGAGGTTAGTGGAGGGAATCATACTGGGCACTGGTGTGAGGAGATCCAGCCCAGGTCTGGTGTGTTAGGCTGAGCAGCAAGGAGAAGAAAGCCCAGAAACACCAATGCTGTAGACCTGGGACAGTATAAAACGGGGGCGGCAGCAGCACTGGCCAAGTGAGGACTCCCCAAAATATCAGGCAGCTTCTGCCAGCCACCACCTGACACTAGCAGTAGATGCAACACACCCAGTGCCATTAACTGGCTTTGGACTAGTAAACATCTTTGTCTGCCACTTGAGCATGGATCCTGGCAGGAGTAGCTGCCCCATGGGGCACCTGCTTGGAGACAGCGAGACCCGCCGTTGAGTCAGCATAGCTCAGCGCTGGTCTGAGGGGAGGGAGCTTCTGCAGCAGCAACATGGTTCAGAACAAAGCGCTGAGGATTACGAAGTGGACAGCAGCAGCACCAGCTTCAAGCTGCTCCTCCCACTGTTCTCCAGCAGCCCTGCTCCCTGCGACTGCCTCTGGGGCCTGCCACAGCTGTTTCCATGACATAAATCCCACCTCACAGGCTCCCCACAGATCTCACCCCTGGGGCTCACACTCCTCTGCGGTTGTCCTATCTCATAGTCCCCAGATGCTGCTGCACCACACATAGCTCTGGTGATGCCCTTCAAGCCTGACCCACAGCTCCTTGTTATGCCAGTCTTGGCTTTCCCCCCCAGGTTTCTGCTGATGCTGCTCAGTCCTGACCTTGCAGCTGCTCTCCTAAGCCAGGGTTTGCTCTGACACTATGAATTCTCTCCAACCCCAGCCACGGCCCCATTGCCGTTCAACCCTGGGTCTCACACATATGGTGATCTATCCCCCCCCCAGCCTCCATCTCCCTATTACCTACAGTCGTAGGTCTAAAGATGTCCTGAACAGGATGTTATCTCCCAGGCTGTTGTGTGTAATAGCCCCTGATGGACCTGACCTCCATAAATGCGTCTAGTCCCTTTTTGAACTTGATTATCCTTTTGGCTTCCACAACATCCTGTAGTAACAAGTTCCATGTGTTAATTATGCACTGTGTGAAAAAGCACTTCCTTTTGTTTGTTTCAACCTGCCTGCCTGATTTTCCACCAGGTGCCCCTTAGTCTGTATATTAGGAAACAATGCAAAGTGATCCCTGTTCACGGTTCTGCACCATTTATTATTTTTATATTCCCCCTCAGTTATCTCTTTTCCAACCAGAAGAGTCCTACCTTTTCAGCTTGCCCTGGTATGAAAGCTCTGACCTGCCCCAGTTCATTTTGCTGCCCTTCTCTGTTCCTTTTTAGCTCTACTTTCTCCCTTTAGTGACAGGGTGAGCAGAACTGCACACTGTGTGCAGGAGGGGGCACGCTGGATTTGTACTGAGATATATAATGAGGTCTTTGATTCCTTTCCTAATGATTCCTAATGTCCTCTTTGCCTCTGTGACCGCAGCTGCACACTGAGCTGATGCTTTTACAGTCCTGTCCACAAGGACTCTGAGAATTCTTTCATGAGAGGTAGCAGCTAACTCAGAACCCATTACTGAGTCGACATAGTTAGGGTTGTTTTTTTCCATTACTTTGCATTTATCAAGGTGGAATTTCACTGGCCGCACTCTTGCCACTTGCTCCATTGTGTGCACTGTCTCTAGCTCCCCTTGGAGTGACACTCAACCTGCTTCTTCCACAATGAAAAGCTGTGTCCTGACCCAGCAGGGCTTGACTGGCCCAAACCCCACAGAGAGATGGGGCCATATAGTGGGCTAGGGAATAGGCCAGCAGCTCTTGGGACTGGAAAGCCAAACAAGGCCTTGTGGTACTGACAGCACAGGTGAAAGCCTATCTGCTTGACATGAAAGCTAAATGGACACTTCCTCTGCTGGCCAAGAAAGAAAAGCAGCAGCAGTAATTACAGCATGAGCTGCTGTCCCTGGGGTTGCCTGGGAATGAGAGTGATGCTGTGTACATGGCAGGAATCTGAATGAAGTCCGAACTGGTCTGGAGAGGTTGTGTGAAAAGAGCCAGAGAGGGGCACACAGGCCTGGAGGCCATATTGGAGTTTGGGACTCTGGGCCCAGTGCACCAGGCCTCATCTCTGGGGATAGGTCAAATCTGTCACAGACAGAACTGGGTTAGACCCAAGGCAAGGGGGCTGGGGCAGGGGCTGAGGCCTGAGCCCCTCCCAGCTCCCACCCACACATTTGGTAATTTGTACTAGCTCATTTTATTTGCTTCCCATATTCTGGGGACTCAGGCAATTGCCTGATTGCCTGCCCTTAACACCACTTCAGATGGCTCTGTCTCAGCCTCTGTCCAGGGGATATTAAGCACCACCCCCTGACCCAGCATGGGAAGCTCCCCATCCTCTGTGACTGGTGTGCAACTGCTCACCTTCATGCAGCTGAGGGCAGCTAAAGGAGCCAGAGACAGCAAGAGGGCTGTGGAGGCAGCAACAGAGGAAGAGGGGAGGTCCCAGCCAGCCAGGTTGACAGGATTGTTATGTATGTTCATGGGAGATATTGTTTCTGCAGCACCAGCTGCTCTGGGGGAAGCCAATGCATCTTAATCTTGACCTGCCACCCTTGCTGTGCCAGCCTCAGGACCCCTTGGGGAGTTCATGCACCCCACCCTGTAAGTCCTAGTCCACCAACCCCTCCCCAGGTCCTCATCTGTTCCCAGAGCAGTGCTCACAGTTGGTCCCCAGAGCTATTTCAAAGTTGCAACTGCTGCCCTGTCCCTTAGCCTGTGTTTTTCTGGGGCTGCTCTGATTTCTGAGCCAATGCAAGGGAGGGACTTATATTCTCCACCTCCCCTTTCCTCCTCTTCCCTTTGAATTGCAAATGCAGTCCTTTCTGGTCCCTGCACTCCGCTGCACCTGAGCACCAGACCTGAACTACATCAAAGTCCTGCTGGTCCCTAATTGGGCCATAAGATCTGAGAATCACTCTGATTCACAGCCAGCCTCCCCTTGACTGGCAGCAGCTAATGTACTGTCTGATTAAAGACATCTAATTGTACAAAGGAGCCAGCCCTCAGCCAAGAGGCTTGCTTCATCACTTCAGTATTAATGGCTCAAACAAGGCAAAATGAGCACGAATGGGAGGCAGGCGCAGACCTGGCTCCTCCTATCTTCTCTTCTAATCTATGAAACCCCCTCTCCTCCCCTCTGGCTGGGAGCTCTTGTCATATAATGAGCAGACTAAGGCCTACTCCAAGCTTTGGGAGTGGAGGCCTCTGGGAAAAAGCCACTTGCTGCAGGAAGTGGTGTTGATGTCTAGCTCTTCCCCCTGAGCCAGCCCTGTGCCCAGCTCCACAGTGAGACTAGATGTCTCTTTGTTTTGCCTGAGCTCCAAAATCTCAGTCCTCACTCCCCTGCCCATTCCTGACTTTGCAGAAACAGAGGTGCCTTCCCATACTCTGGTCTGCATCCTCTGTCAAGCCCTAACATGCCTTTGCAGTATCACTGTGCTCTTTTAAACAGCCACCACATCCTGTGCCCCCGCCCAACCACAAGGGAGAGTGAAACTTCCTTTAGGTGTCTTGGCTGACAGCATTAGACCCCAGACACCAGGGTGTGTGTCCCCAGCTAGCATCCCCTGATGCCCTCTGTGTGTGTTGGTTAGGCATCATAGGAACTGGATCCTTCCTGTTGACTAAAAGCGCCAGAGCTCCCACACACTTGCTGGCCTGAGCATGGGCTGAGTAGTTCTGTGTTTACAAAGAAAGCTGTTGGGGAGATCCACAGACTTATTCTTTATAGTAAAGGAGACCACTACTTGTCCTGTACTATCTCCTCGTTTCTTTGTGCTCCCCCTCTGACTATCTATCTCCCCTGTTGTCTCTGGTCTTACACTGAGATTATGAATTATTTGGGTCAGGGACTGTCTTCTTGCTCTGTGTACGCTGCAGCTAGAGCAGCAGAGTCCCAGTCTATAGTCAGGACCCTGTGTGCTACACTGTACATGTAGGTTAGTGCGCTTGCTCAGGCAACATGTCTGGTCATTGGCTGGAAAGAAGATGCCAAGCACCATAGGGAGATTTAAAGAGACAACATCTAAGACATCACTAAGTCCAGGTATCCATCATCTAGCTCACCAGCTGTGGGGCTGCAGTGTGGAGGAGTGGGATTCAGGATGCTGTCACCTACACTAAACACAGCCAGGGAAAGATGGCAAAAGCCAGGGACATGGTCTGTGCTCTGATAAGCTAACACTACTCTCTGTGCAGATTCAGATGTTGGGACCATGCTAAGAAACCCATTACAGTAATAATAATTCCATATGCACTCTTCCCCAGAGCAGGTGCTGGCTGACCTTAGCCCATTTCACTTCTGGTGATGAGTAGGAAAGGCCTGTAAATCAAACAGACTGTCATCCTTGCTCCAGCCCAAGGAAGTACAAAGTAGCACAAGGGATAAGGCAGCAAAACCGAATCAACAATGACACTATATTGTGGCTGGCATGCTGGGCTTCCCCAGGCTCTCAAGGCTTAGCAAAACTTGAATACAATTGGTGGGGCAAAACCCACCAATCAGAGACAGGCAGGGGAGGAGCCAGGAGGAGAGTCCACTCCCACTCTAGATTTCATAGACATTCGAACTGGAAGGGACCCCGTAGGATCATCGAACCCAGCCCCCTGCCCCAGGGGCAGGAAGTCAGCAGGGATCATAGGACCCAGCAAGATAAAAATCCACATGTGTCTTGAAGGCGTTCAAAGTAGGCACTTGAACCACCTCCGGCGGCCGTCTATTCCAAACCTTGGGGACTCGGGCAGTAAAGAAGTTCTTTCTTATGTTCAGCCTGAATCAGTCGCGAAGAAGTTTGTGGCCATTCGATCTTGTCATCCCTTGGGGCACTCTGGTGAACAGACAGTCCCTCAGATCCTGGTAAACTTAAAAGGTGGCCACCAGATCATCCCTGAGCCTGCGCCTTTCCAGGCTGAAGAGTCCCATGGCTCTCAGCCTCTCATCATAAGGTCTGTTTTCCTGACCTCTGATCATGCGCGTGGCTCTCCTCTGCACTCTGTCAAGTTTCTCCACATCCTTTTTGAATTGTGGAGCCCAAAACTGGACGCAGTACTCCAGCTGCGGCCCCACGAAGGCCAAGTACAACAGGAATGACATCCTGGGATTTACTTGAGAAGTACCTGTGGATGCAAGCCAGCGTTTTGCTCGCTTTACTAGCCGCAGCATCACATTGAAGGCTCATGTTCATCTTGTGGTCAACCATGACCCCCAAGTCCCTTTCACCTGTAGTGCTAACCAGCGTAGCACTGCCGAGCCTATAAGCATGCTGCAGGTTTTTCCTCCCAAGGTGGAGAACCTTGCATTTTTCAGTGTTAAACCCTGTCAGGTTGTCACCCGCCCTTTTCCTGAGCCTGTCAAGCTCAGCTTGGATCGCCCTCCTGTCTTCAGGCATGGATGCTTTACCCCAAAGTTTGGTGTCATCAGAGAACTTGGCCAGTCTGCTTCTGACACCAATGTCTACATCATTGATGCAGATGTTAAAAAGAATAGGCCCTAGGACAGAGCCTTGAGGGACCCCACTGGTCACCACACACCAAGATGATTGACTTCCGTCCACCACCACCCTCTGGGTCCTACTGCAGAGCCAGTTTCCCAGCCAGCAGATTGTGGTGAGGTCAAGGCTGCAGTTACCTAGTTTTGCCAAGAGGTGATCATGAGATACCAGATCGAAGGCTTTTTTAAAGTCAAGATATACGACATCAATCTCTTCCCCCTTGTCCAGGTGATAGGTCACTTGGTCATAAAAGGAAATGAGATTGGTCAAGCAAGACCTACCCGCAACAAACCCATGCTGGCTATCCCTCAGGATATTGCCGTCAGCTAGTCTGTTAAGAATGGCCTCTTTGATAATCTTTTCCAAGACCTTCCCCAGGATAGAGGTCAGGCTGATGGGCCTGTAGTTTGCCGGATCTACTTTCCTCCCTCTACTCCAAAGGGCAGGCAGGAGCTGACTTAATTGGGAACTGCAGTTGCAGCCCCCCTGATTGGTTCATTTTCAATCTGGGGGCAGAGCCCCAGGAGGGGATATAAGCAGCTGTGTGCCAAGCACACAGCGCTGTCAGGGAAGGATGAAGAAGAAGGAAGAGGTCTTAGGGCCAAGAAGAGCTGGGAGAGCTTCCCAGTGGACATATCCAGCTGCCCAGATGAGCCTGAAAAATTCTGCTGCTGGAAGGAAGCAGTAGGAGGTGCAGGTGTCACTGTACGGAGGGTCTGCGAGGGACCAGGGATCCTGGGAGCTGCAGCAAGACAGCTCAGGTCTCCAACCCCAGCATGAGGCCGGGTTGCGATGCAGGCGTCACTGCATGGATGGTCTGCAAGAGACTGGGATCCTGGGAGCTGCAGCAAGGCGGCTCAGGGCTCCAACCATGCTGTGAAGCCAGGCACAGGAGTCAGTACTACTGTGGGGTGAGTCATTGCAGGGCATAAGGCCCAGGAGAAGGAAGGGCCAGGCGGCCATTCCATGCAGCAGGTCCACAAGGGTCCTGGGAATGGAGTGGTTCCCGAATGCAGGGAGCAACATTCAGAGCAGCATAACCCTGGGTATGCAGGAGGTAGCCCAGGCCTGCAACTCCCCCTTGAAAAGGATTGAGACACTGGAACGTGCGAGCAAGTCATGCTGCTCCCCTGAGGCCTGGAACTGAGCCCTCCCTAGAGAAACATTAGCCAGGCCAGGGAGCTTATGAACACTGCCCCACCCGGCTCCTTGGGGCATGTAGGTCAGTGGAACAACTGGTCTCCCACTGGGGAGTGACACTCGGGGAAGGTAGCCTCAATAAAGAGGCAGGAGGAAGAGAACCCCTAGAGGAGGGGAACCACTAGAGAACTCTTGCGTCTCATATTTTGGAGTGTTTATTGATTGTTTGATATGCATTGTACATTTCTGGAGTGTTTATTAACTGTTAACTTACGCCTTGTATTTTAGAGTGCCATTTATTGTTGTACTTACCTGTTCATACGGTTTGGGACCATTATGCTTACCTGTTTGCATTTAGGTATGTATATAGTTATATGTATGTGTAGCCTGTAAATACTCACTTTAGTTCACTACCTTTTTATATACATATATTAAATTTGTACCTGGTTAAGACATTGCTTTCTGTTCTGCCTCTGTTGAAACACGGTAGGTGGGAGGGAACTGTAAGTAGACTGCAGTTTCCACCCCCAGCATGTGCGCCCTGCTGGCTTTTCCCTTCTATTGGTGAGGGGGACACTCACATTGGGGACACCTGAGTTACAATATAAAGGGTTAAAGAGCTAATAAAATATTAACAAATGCTTTAAGGATGTTACCAACTTGTTATGTGTGTTTTTAGAAGTACATTAGAAGTGTTCTAGATGGTTATGTGCCATGGGTATAAGCAACCTATCGACTGTTGAACTCACTAATGATTGATTCGCCATTTATTAAAGCTTCCATTCATTCCGTATTACCTTTTTCTGAAAGAAAATCTCATTGAAAATGTGACAGTTTCATTCACTCTACTAAGCAATGGCATTGGCTCTGGAGATCTTATAGATTCATAGATGTTAGGGTCGGAAGGGATCTCAATAGATCATCGAATCCGACCCCCTGCATAGGCAGGAAAAAG
>NW_005842838.1:126869-169351 GCF_000455745.1 Alligator sinensis
TGCTGGTTTGGCAAGCCCATGAGGAGATTGGGTTTATCCCACAGCAGCATGCAGCAGGTGGGGTGGGGGGAGTGGAAGGGATGGACAGGAAATTGGTGGCACAAAAAAAGTAAAACAGCAGTCCGCAGGAAAGAACAGGGAGGGCCGGGGCACTCTTTTGATGGAGTTATCTCTGGGAGGAGCTGGTTCAATATCATTTATAGGCAGAGTTTGCCTCAGGGAAAATGGTGCCCTGGATGAACTTGTATTTTGGTACCCTCCACCCCCTCCTCCACTACCCCTTCCAGGTCACCAGTGCTGCTGCCCTGTCACAGAGAGGCTCCATCTGACAAGCCAGGGAACTAGACAGGGCACCCGCTTGTGGCAGGGAGCGCTGGCTGCAGCCCCATGGAGCAGAAGAGGGAGCAGGAGTGTGCAATGAGCAGCTCGTGAGTGCTGACATGGGGGCTCCAGTGTCCTCCAGTCTCTATGGGGCTCGTCCAGAGCCCAACATGCAACCAGCTACATGAAGGCAAGACTCAGCTGGAGCTCTCCTCTGCTTCCCTCCACATGCTGCCAGCCCCAGCCCAGGGCTCCATATATGCACTGCCTCATCCTGGGCAGGAGTAGGTGCTGCTATCATTGCTGCTGCCCCCACATGTGGAATCCCAGGCAGCCTGCCATGCCTTGCCAAGGCCCTCTCTCCCCTGCCCTGTTATCATGCAAGGCTCTGAGCAATTCCCCAAGCTAGCACCACTGCCTGCCATGCGTGTTCATGTGTGCAACACTTGACTGACCACAGCACCCTAGGTGGTTGCCTATGCCGCCCACCTCTAAAGCCAGCTCTGTTTATAGGTGAGAGATGCTTGGGGAGAAGGACAGGTTCTGTCCCCCTAGCTGACCCCACCATTCTTTTGCAATGACCCTAACCTAGCCATCTTGTATGCTTAAGTTCAAGGATAATGCTGGGGCACAGAGATCTTGGGTGATGCAAGTTACAGAGCAGCCCATAAGCAGGCCCTAGGAGGCTGCTGTAAATTAAGGCAGCCCAAGATGCCCGAGATAGTGGTCCACAGAATTCCATGAGCACAAAACTGACTCAAGACCCCTTTTGTCCTCCCCACCTCTGTGGAGGTGCCACGCAAAAGTTCAGGCAGGGAGAGACCTAGAGAGATGGAAGGAGCTGCCCACGTCTCAGCACCTCTTGCTTGATTGTTTGAAAATAAAACATCTGTAGCTTTTATGATGCTAGATCTGGGGAGCCCCGCATACCCCACGGGGCCTGCAGCTGGAGTCTGCCTATCTGGGAAAGGGCACTGCCACCATTGCTGCAAGAGAGGACAACCCATGTGGCCAATAACTGCTCAGAAATCAATCCATATTCCCCATCCTGAGCATCTCATCAGCTTTGGTCCCCTGCAAGCTTGTGCTCCTAGGCATGCTGGAAGCCTTTAATCTAGCAGGAAGAAAATGCAGAACAAGATCCAGTGGTGGGAAACTACATAAATGCAGACTAGCTGGATGGTGCAATGTTTAATAGGGAGGGCAATTAAACACAAGAACAAATCATCTATAGACATGCTGTTTTTTTTACCACGGCTGCATTAGGCAAGACCAGGTAGCTTTAGGATGCGCTTTAGCTGTTGGGTGGGTGGGTGGAGAGACAGACTTCTGACACGGTTACACTCTATGCAGCCTTTTTGATTTCAATGAAGTTTGAATGGAGGCATAAATCACTGACAGAGTTTGGGCCTGTTTCTAGAAGTGGAAGGCTAGCACATCCTCAAGAAGTGGAAGTAGCACATCCTGCTATATGAAGGCCTGAAGCCTCTGTCAGAATGACTCCGAGTTTGGGGTAGGGTGAGGTTTGGATAATCCCTGCAGGGCACCTCCTCATGTAGTGCAACTAAAGAAAAGCCCCTACCTGGCAGAGGCATGGTGACCAACTACGTCTGAGAGTGGCAAGGCTGAGTTATCAGCTGGAGCCTGCCCATCAGGTGTGCATACTGCAGAGCTGTGTCCCAAAGCAGGCTGAAAGACTGTGAGGAAGAGAATCCTTTCATCCCTCTTTCTAGTGGGAAAATTAGCAGCAGTAACAAAAACCTTGAGGTGTTTTTGATGCACAGAGAGATGGCCAGCCAGACACAGCCCCTTCTCTCCCCTGCTGCAGCCTGTCTGTGCCCCCATGTAGGGACTTTGTTGTGGCGTCAAAGCCAACAGGCTGGGGGGAGGGGAGAGGAAAGGCCCAGAAGAGGCCATGATAGAGGAAGGGAAGGAAAAATCTCATGTCCTTTCCAACCCTTGGCTGCTGCTGTTGTCATGGTAACCAGGAGAGGCACGGAAGAAGCAGAAGATCCTATTAAACGGGATCAGTTCAAAGCACAGGCCGTGGCGGCCCCGCCCAGGCAGCCGAGGGAACAGGGAGCAGGAGCCAGGGACCGGTGCAGGGCCTTGTGCCTGGCAGGGACGATCACCTTCATTCCCTACTCCACATCTTTTGTCCCATGGAAGGGCCAGTCTGAATCACTTGTCCTGGGTCATGTTTAGGCATTGCCACCCTTTGGGACAGAGCTGTGGGAGCAGGAGGGGAAGGGCAGGGCTGAGGGGATAAGTGGAGCTGTGTGGTACCTTGCGGGCCGCGAGTGAGGGGCGCTGGTGGAGCGGGGGGCAGGTCTCAGAAACCATTCTGGCATGTCTGTTAGACGACGCTGAGGGATGCTTTTGGGGCAGTGGGGTTGTTGTTTTCCTCTCTTTTCTCCTCATGGAAAAGGTCTTGGTCACTGAAAAACTGAGGGGAGAGGGCTGAAAAAACAGACATTTTTCATCCCTTTTTTTTTTTTTTTTTTTTTTATGAAAACCCCAATTTTTTCCTGGACACATGAGAAAGGATGGCTGAAAACACCACTGTCTGCTGCAGAACAGTGTTGCAAGAAGATTCCCAAATAGGCCAAACCAGGGGTCATCTGCTTTAATGAGCAAAAGCTCTCCAAGACACCTTGTCCAGAGAAGTGTCTTGCAGCGTCCTTCTTCAGGGTGGAGAAAAGGATCCTCCAGCTGTTCTCTACCTTCAGCTGGTCTCAGCTGCAGGACCCGTCACTTATGAACCTGACCTCTGTACCACTTTTCTGCATCTCTCTCAGCAGCTACTGCTGCGAGCTGGGTTATAAGCACCTGCTACTATGGCTGGTTATGATAAAGAGCCACATGTCCTTCCCTGGCTTTGCAATACACCCTTGGAAGATCCTGTCTCTAGGATAACTGCATTCCCCTGGTTCCCTCATGTTACTGATCTGCTGGCTCACAGCCCTGCCCATAGCCACTGCCCATCCCAATGCAGTAAATCCCCAAGCCAAGGGAACCACTTGGAATTTTTCTTCTAAAGGATTTTGGGACTCACAGTGCTCCCAAGCCCTGCTCCTGTCCCAGACAAGTGTTAATACTGGGCTCCACACATCTTCACAGCAGTCAGCAAAGTGCCCAAGAGACTAGATGTCTTGGGGACAGGGAGGGAAATGGGGAATGGACACTTCTGCCTCCCCACTGCTGGTTCCCACCCATGTGCTCTGTCTCCAGGAGACACACAGAGGGCCAAACAGTGATAGGGATGAGATTAGTCATCAAAAGACAGCACAAGAAATATAGCAGCACTATCTTCATAAAACTGAAGCTCATCATCAACACAACATTGATGACAGAACAAAATGACATTGAAATCTTGACCACTGAGATGGACAATGCCTTAATGACATCTGTTTATAAGCCTCCAGGGAAGTTTTGCCTTTGTGAGCCCAAGAAACCTAGACCATGAAAAAGCACACATGATCATTGGTGACTTTAATAGCCACCGTGTCATATGGGGTTGCAGAGAAAATGATGAGAGTGGCAACTTGGTTGAGTTGTGGGGCAAAGCATACCACTTAAGCTTGATCCATGACTCAAAGCTACCTGGGTCTTTGACTAGCTCCTGATGGAGATGAAGCTATAATCCATACTTCAACTTCTATATTGCTGTCAACAAAGGCATGTGCAAAAAAGACATTTTGGAACCCATTCCCCACATACAGCACAGGCCAATCACTATCAATGTCACAGTAGCCATAACACCAAATATGGTACCAATATGCAGACGCTTCAATTTTAAGAAAGCAGACTGGAGAGGTTTTTCTGAATATCTTGACAAAAAGAGTCACACATATCAAACCAGTCTTGGATAACTACAACCTCTTTGTGAATGCACTACGCAAAACCTTCAAGAGGTAAATACCTCTAGAATGCAGAACTGAGCGTGTACTAGGGTTTACTCCCATGCTAGCAGCCAAATACAAAAAAGACTACCACATTTTTCAAAGAGATCCTTTCCTCAGAAGGCACTATTGCAGCAGGGACAGTTCTAACTAACAAGCTCCAAGAAGAAACACGACAGAAATGGAAAGAATTGATTGAAGGAATAGATATGACCCACGCTAGCAGGAAAGCATGGTTAACCATTTGCAAGCTGAGACAAGATCTGAAGAAAATATAGCAATACCACAACATCAAAGGCAACCAGGTGGCTCACCACCCTCTCTTCCACACTAAAGCTTCAAACAAACAGTCTAAAATATGGAATAGATGGCAAACTGATCTGAAGAAAAATCAATTTAACATGTCATACGCAGTGGATGAACTTGATGCTGGAATAAGTCACCTGAAGAACAGCAAAGCAGCGTTACATATGTACATATGACATATGTATGGAGCAGATCAAGCACTTTGGTCCCCAATGAAGTTATGGATATTATACCTTTTTAACAATTGCTCATCGACCCTTAGAATACCTAAACTATGGTGACAAACCTGTGTAATAACTCTATTAAAGCCAGGATGCCTCTGCCTCAAAGAACTTTAAGTCAATGTTATTTCTGTGCCATTTTTATAAGCTTTACAAAGCTTTATAAGCTTCTGCTCAATGGTCTTTCACCTCACAAACAACATCTAATACCAAAACCAGCCATATTTAGACCAGGCAAGTCCTGCACTGGCCAACTAGTAAACATCACCCGGCATATAGAAGATGGATTTGAGAAAGGGATGATAACAGGTATTGTGTTTGAAGATCTATGAGCAGCTTACAACAGTCAACCACTGAAACCTGCTTGCCAAAGTCTACAATATGATGCAC
Source organism: Alligator sinensis (assembly GCF_000455745.1). Taxonomy (NCBI): domain Eukaryota; kingdom Metazoa; phylum Chordata; order Crocodylia; family Alligatoridae; genus Alligator; species Alligator sinensis. Next base: position 132,010 of record NW_005842838.1, read on the forward strand.
AACTACCACCTAGTGCAGCTCATCCAATCTTTTTTATGTAGAACTGTACAAGAAACAGAGCCTCTGGAGATGACAATGAAATGGCCTCCCGCAGGGTACCATACTGCACCCATCCTTTTTAATATACATACCAATGACCAACCCATACAGCGTAATATGGGGAGATTCATATATGCTGATGCATCATGTTGCAAAAGAAGGACTTTGGCATTGTCAAGAACAGATTAACACTGAGCAACCTCTGAGATTACTACAATAAGAACCAGCTTTGCACCAAACCAACCACAACGTTTCACCTACACCATAGAGAAGCCAAGCAGAAATTAAACATCACCTGGGATGGAATCCCACTGACTAATCACTCAAAATCTGCATCTTTGGGGGTTATACTGGACCAAACACTTACCTTCCAAGCATGTGTAGAGCTGACTTTCCCTTTTGTCTTCTCCTGCAACAACATACGTTGAAAGTTGCTCATCTCAAAGTGGGAAGCGAGCCCAGCTACATTGTGGTGAACCACTGCAATTGCCTTGAGTTATTCCATTGAAGTGTATGCATGTCTAGTATAGGAACAGTCAGCTCATGCCAAGAAACTAGACCCAGTTCTAACCAGCAGTTGCCATGAAGTAACAGGATGTCTAAAGCCAACACCAAAGGATAGCCTGTACTTACTGGCTGGCATTGCACCACCTGATATCAGAAGATCTTTCTTTTTGGCTCACTACCTTTCAAGGCAGATTTAAGACCCCAGGCATCCACTCTATGATCATACAGAAGTATAAATTGTGAAAGCGTTTTGTGACCAGTGTTGCGCCACTTGAAACAATGGCTGACAGGGCATGACTAAGGTTATGGAATGAAAGATTGCATACAGTCAGGTGCTCCGAAATGGACCTGAAACCCAGGAGAACCTTCCCAGAGGAGCTGATCTAGACTGGCCTGAATTGACTGTGCACAAAAACTGGAAGATCCAAAACAAACATGATCAAATGGGGCTACTCTAATGACATGAATATATGCCAGTGTGATGAAGTGTAGACTATAGAACACCTGCTTGTTTTCCGATTCTTTGGTGAGAACTGTATGAAGGAGGACCTTGCTGTGTCAATGGAAAGTGCCATCACTTGTGCATGATTCTGGAAAAGCATTTAGCTTATGACAAGGACATGAGAAAAAGAAGAAAAACGCAGCACTGGTCATAACAAAACAGCTTCCAATCAGACACTGCCATGTGATACCCAGGCTATGGGCACAGGCCAGTTTTTGGTAGGCACAAGGCATGAATTAACCTTGCAGCAGGTGCACGTGGGCACCTTGTTGGCAGCCTCAGCTGGAGACTGACATTTTCCTCTCTGTGTCATGGGAGCTGCTCCAGGGCAGGCTGACACACACTCTTTGTCTGGCATAAAGGGAGCTCACAGTCCCTCTGCCCCTACTTCATGTGTTCAGCAGAGCACAGAACATGGGAATCCCCAGATGAGACTTTGGAAGGCCCCAGGGGGTTTAGATGCTTTTGCTAATAGAGAGCTGGTATCCCAGTCTCAGAGCAGCACCTCTACAAGTATCACACCCACAGGGAAACATCAGGCCCAGCTCCAGCCACAGCCCCAACCTGGAGTGAAGTATTCTCAGCAGGTGCATGAATATTAGCTTGGAGGCTGAGAATATGGGAGCACAGCAAGGCCATTCATCATGCTCTGAAGTTTATGGAAGGGATGGCATTTAGTTTCCTAGTGGCTAAAATCAGAATGGCGATAAATTGCACCAGAATGACATGACCCCTCTGTTCCTAGGCAGCCAGGAGCTTGAGAGATAACAGCACCATCCACTCCAATGGACACTGCAGGCCACCTTGCAATAAAGCTATTATTCAGCCATGCAGAGGGAATGGTGGTTTTACCACTAACCCTGCTCATGCAGTAGTACTCAACTGACTCAGAGCCTCCATCTGCCTCCTGGTTTCCCTCTGCCAGTTGAAGGGCTACTCCCCAGTCCTGTGCTAGCCCTATATCTGGTGCAGACAATGTTTCCCAGGGCCTGATATAACTGTGCTGGTTGGTATGTTGAAAAGCAGTATCAAAGTTCTTGTTACCCACCCCCTCCTGCTCACTCTCTACCAGCAGGCATGGGTGCATGTCACTGCATGATGGAGGTACTCTCCCCTCCAGGCTGTCACCCTTTGTCATGGCACCTGGAGCAGAGAAGCAATTAAATGGCTTATGCCTGCCTAGTCTCCTGAAGAGGGATGCAGGATGGGTGGCCCCCAGATGCCTGACTACATTCAAACATAACAGCTGGGAGATAGAAATAAACATCCCATTGTTTTCCTTTTAATACTAACACTGCCTCACAGGTATAGACTGCTTCTTATTTGTTGATTTTTTTTCACTGATATTCTCCAAATTTTGAATGTTGAAGACATTTTCTGTTCCTGATAAGCATCACAGATGGCTTGAATTAGCCAGTCTTTCCCATGCACTTACACATACACATGCACTTAGCCACCGTCTCTCTCCTCACACACAAATGCTCACATTCACACACAGATGTTCAATTCACCACATCATGAGCCGCAGAGCCCTGCCAAAGCCTCCTACATCCACCAAGCCTACAGGGGATTTTGGTCATTTTTCCACATATCTCCCCGAAGACATCATTCCTAACTAGTACTCAGGCTGCCATCCTTGTGAGGGCCCATCTCATGTGTTTCCTCTGACATCTGACTGTTGTAATTTCCAAGTACAGGAAAGACAAGGAAAAGTGGACCCTGTGGGGATCAGAGGCTCATTTAATACAAGGGCATACAGAAGATAGGCACAGGCATACACTGTTTATAAAGCCTGCCCCTCAGATCACATACTCCACACCCACAGCCTTGCTAAGCTTCCAGAGCATACAGCCACTTCTGGCACTTTGGTGCCACAACATGACTCTGGGCTCTGCCAACCTCCTGCTCAGTAAGATTGAGACTGGAGCAGCTCCTCCTACAGCCACAGATGCTCCAGCACTCCCAACAACACTCACCAGCTGGGCAAGGTCAGGAGAAAGTACTGCAAGCTTCCCACAACCCTTACACCTACACTGCTCCGAGATGGTGGGGTACCCAGCAAAATGGAATCCTAGCCCATGGCTGGTGCTCTGTCAGGAGCCAGGACAGCAGGCAAGTTAAATAGCCCCCAGCTGGCTCTGTTTACCTGAGTGGGCCTGGGTCCCAGTGCCTAATGACTTCCAGCTGACCCCAGTTACCTGCGTGGGCATGGCTACCTGCTTGTAAGCAGCAGCTCTTTCAGTGCCTAGAAGGCTAGTCAACAGGAGAGGTGTCTCACTGGCTAGCCTTAGGCTTCTGATACCACAGTCTTTGTTTCTTGGTTTCTGCCTCTCTGTTCCTAATGTCCTGGGGTCCTGCCTGTTGCTTTCTGTTTCTTGGCTTGACCCCTGTTCCTGCCTGCTGATTCCTTGCTCCACACTTGAGCTCCTGACCCCTTTACTCCAACCTGACTTACTGGTTCTTGGTCCTTTTGCTCCAGACTCTAGTCTAGACCCCTGTCCAAACCCCAGGTGCCAGCTGACTCCTGGCTTATGGCTTTAATTTGGTGGCAACCACATCTAGGTCCTGCATAGCTGTAGCTGCCTGCTCCGGATTCCCTGCTTCCTGTTCCTGACACCCCCACCCTGCTCATTGCTCTGCCCAGGGTGACTGCCCACATCTCAGCCCCACCTACCTTGACTTCCTGATTCCTCTCCGTCTGTGCAGCTCCTGACTCTAGTTGGGACCCTTGTTCCCTAACTTTGTCTGTTCCTGAGCTTCTGGGTTGTGATCTTCTGAGGTCAAGTCCTGACTGTCCACATCCCATTTGTACCACTGATATGCTTCTTCTAGCAGGGCTTATAACACAAATGCAAAATCTATATAGATTCCTAGATTGTAAGGCTAGAAGGGACCGCAGAAGATCATTGGGTTCAGCCCCCCTACACCAAGCAGGAAAGACTGGGGTCAAAATGACCCCAGCAAAGTGACTGTCCAGTCTTCTCTTGAAGATCTGCGGAGTAGGTGATTGCATTGCCTCTGGAGGGAGTTTATTCCACAGTCTGGACACCCTGACTGTGAAGAAGTTTTTCCTAGTGTTGAGCTTGAAATGGTCTTTGAGGAGTTTGTGGCCATTGCTCCTAGTTTTCCCCATGGGTGCCCTGGTGAACAGTTGTTCACCAAGCCCTTGATGTATACCTCTGATGTAGTTGTAAGCTGCTACCAAGTCCCCTCTCAGCCTTCTTTTTTCAGGCTAAAGAGTCCCAGATCGCTCAGCCTTTCCCCATATGGCTTACTGCGCAAGTCTCTGATAATATGGGTGGCCCCTCTCTGGAAACTCTCAAGCTTTACCATGTCCTTGTTAAAGTGCGGTGCCCAGAACTAGATGCAGTACTCCAACTGTGGCCTCACCAATGCCAAGTGGGAGAATCACTTCTTTGGTTTTGCTGGAGATGTATCGATTGATGCATGCAAGGGTATTGTTAGCCCTGCTGGCTACAGTGTCGCACTGCTGGCTCATGATCATACTGTGATCTATTATTACTCCCAGGTCCCATTCATTCGTAGTGCTGGTCCGGTTGGCGTTGCCAAGCCTGTAGGTGTGCAGGGGATTGTTCACCCCCAGGTGGAAAACTTCACATTTCTCAATGTTGAACTTCATCTGGTTCTGGTCTGCCCAACTTGCCAGCCTGTCTAGGTCTGCCTGTATCTGCAGCCTATCTTCAAGCATGACCACACTTCCCCATAACTTGGTGTCGTCCATGAACTTGGCCAGGCAGCTCTTCACCCTCACATCCAAATCATTGATGAAGATGTTGAATAGCACTGGACCAAGCACGGACCCCTGAGGGATGCCACTGGCCACTTCTTGCCAGGATGACACAGATCTGTTCATTAGAACTCTTTGGGTCCTACCCTGCAGCCAGCTTCTTACCCACCTGACTGTCTCGCAGGTAAGCCCACAGTCTTCCAATTTTCTCGTGAGACCATCATGGGATACCAGATCAAAAGTTTTTGGGAAGTTAAGGTATATAATATCAACCTCCTCTTTCTTATCCAGGTGGTGAGTCACCTGATCGGAAAAGGAGATGAGGTTGGTAAGACAAGACCTGCCCACGACAAAGCCATGCTGGCTGCCATTCAGAATCCTAACTGCTGCAAGCATATTGCACATAGACTCTTTAATGAATTTTTTGAGGATTTTCCCTGGGATAGAAGATAGGCTAATTGGCCTATAGTTACCCAGGACCTCCCTCCTCCCCTTCTTGAAGATGGGCACAACATTGGCCCTCTTCCAGTCCTTGGGGACCTCCCTGGAGCATCACAGGTTTTGGAAGAGATTCACCAGGGGTTCTGTGATTACTTTGGCCAGATCCCTCAGCACTCTCGGATGAAGTTCATCCAGTCCTGCTGACTTATATACATCCAATTTCTTTAATTGTTCACACACCAGTTCTATGGCAACTGTAGGAAGGCAGTCATTTGAACCCTGCTTGTTCTGTACCCTAGCTGGTGTGATCTTCCCCTCGGCCCAGTGAAACACTAAAGCAAAGTAGTCATTCAAGAGTTCAGTTTTCTCCTGAGTGCCAGCGACTAGCTGTCCTGAGTTGTTGAGCAATGGCCCCATACTCCCATTTATTTTCCTCCTGTTCCTTACATACCTAAAGATGGACTTCTTGTTGTCCTTGATTCCTGTTGCTAATTTTTGTTCAGTTGCCGCCTTAGCTTTTCTAATCTGATCCCTACAAGTGTGAGCCTCCTTGGGGGCTGTTCCTAGCTTCCAATGACTATGCTTCTTTCTTAAGAGGACCATGATTTCCCTCTTTAGCCAAGAGGGCTTTCCAGCCCTTTTGCTACGTTCCGCATGGGAATGGACTTCCTTTGTGCTTCAAGGATTGTGTCCTTTAGAAACAACCACTCTTCATGCACTCCTTTCACCTTCAGTTTCTGGTCCTGCGGCATGTTATTTGATTTGTCTGCCTTGCAGTGAATGTAATGGTTTCATGGTCGCTATCAACCCAGGCTGCCCTCTATGTTTAAGTTGGTCACCAGGTTGTCTCCTTTGGCCAGGAACAAGTTAGAAGAGCATTACCTCTGGTTGGCCCTCACACCTCCAGTGTCAAGAAAAGCTCTTTAAGCAGGTCAGAAAGGAATGTGACCAATCTGACTTGACCGAGTGTTCCTCCCAAGAGATGTCTGGATAATTGAAGTCTCCCATGATGACCATGTCCCATGCCCACGCAGCCTCTGTTAGTTCTCGGGCAAACTCTAGATCAAGTTCCTCACCCTGGTTTGGTGGCCTGTAGTATACACCTACAGTTAGATCTCTCTCGCTGTGCCCCCACCACAGCTTGACCCAGAGGGTTTCAAGCCATTCTTCTTTGGAGCCGATGTCAGCCTCCAAGGAGGTGTACTTCTCCTTCACGTTATATATAAAAGGCTTAGACTGTCTGTCTGTGTGTCTATAACACTCTTGTGGGGTGTGGCTCCTGGTGGGACATGGCTGCAGCCAGTGCTGCGTCAAGAATGCCTGTCAAGAGTAGGCCAAGTGGACATGGAGTGGGGGAGGGAGGTAGTGGGGGTGGCACGGAGCTGGATGGCAAGGGATGGGGTGGCACGGAGTCGGATGTGGAGGTTGGTGCTGGACGTGGAACAGTGGCAGGGCAGGGCGGTGGGTGGCGGTAGTGGCCGCTGCATGCAAGCTTCTTCCCTCCCCCGCTCCTGGGAGGTGGCGGCAGTGCGGGGTGGTGGGTGGTGATGCTCCATCCCCACCTGCCCCCCTGTCATTCTTGATGGGCAATTCACTAGTAAGAGGATTCTTCACCAACAGGACGACCCCGCTCCACCTGAAGAGGACCGCCATGATGAGACTCTATATGGACTGAGACACTTCTCTTCGAACCACTTCCTCCACCATTGCGGACCATTGTAACAGGTTTGCATGTATCTATCTTCTTTCTCTCTCAGTCGCGAACCCCCTCCCTCCCCTTCCCCCTACCGGCTTTGTCATCTTTTTTGGATTCACAATCCTAAACATCTACTAATAAAAGCCTATCTAGTAAATGCTTGACATGAAATGCTTGAACTGAATGCCAAAGGCACTAGTGCAGGGGTTGTCAACCGGGGATACGCGTACCCCTGGGGGTACCTGGACTGGTCCTAGGGGGTACGTGTGGGTGGGTGGGAGCAGAGCGCTGCCACTGCCCAGGAACAGGGCCAGGGCAGGGTGAGGGCAGCAGTGCCCCTCTGTGGAGCAGGGAAGCTCGCACACGGTGGCCACCGCTGCCACACACCAGCCTGGTGAGCTTCCCTGCCCTGCAGAGGGGCACTGCTGCTCTTACCCCAGCCTGGTGAGCTTCCTTGCCTTGCTCTGACCCTGCTTCTGGGAGGCAGCGGTGCTCCATCCCCACCCACTTGCACACCATCCCCACCTCCCTGCTCCATGTCCAGCCACATGCTTTCTCTTCCCACCCACACTTGGCGTCCAGCTGCATGCTACCTCCCCCCACCGCACTCAGCTGCATGCTACTCCTGGCCTCCACTCAGCATCTGCCTGCCCCAGGTACTTACAGACCGAGTACTTTACAGACTAATAAATGTTGAAAACCCCTGCACTAGTGAATAGCAGGCTGCTAACTGCTGACTTCCTGCCCTTTGGGCGGGGGGCTGGACTCGATGATCTTCCGAGGTCCCTTCCAGCCCTGATGTCTATGAAATCTATAACTGTTGGGATTGCACGTGGTATTCCCCATTGTAAATCACAGTTTGATCAGTGTACAGTTATGTTGTTGTTCTATGTGTTGTGCAACCACGCTATTTAAAATTAAGGCAATGAGCAAGAGCGCGCCGATAGGTAATCTTTCCTATTTAATTCAGTTACCTGGATCTGTGCTATGCTTGGGCCAAGAACAGCTAGAAATCTCAGTTATTTCAGTATGACTGTTTCAGGTTCTTTCCTGTATTCATTTCAGATCTCATGGTTGAATGTTGTATCTTCTAGAGCAGAATTCACATCTACCCAGACCAGACATCCCCTGCTATGCTCCTATGCTTCTCAATGCCCACCGTGGGCATTACTGATTATTCTGAGTATTTAAGACTTCATAAAAGCTATGTCCTAACACCATGTTCTCTGCAGCAACAACATCTCTGTATTACTAATCAACCTTCATGCTTGGAAATAGTTGGGCATCCATCTTCCTACAATTATTCTCTCAAGCTGTTGTAAGGTTGGTCATTTTGTTTCATGTTGGAGCTTGTCAAATTTTGTTTCAGAACTGGGTGGTCCATGAGTCATATTTATTTCAAATTCCTTTTCACACAGCTCCTCACTTCCCCTATTTTTGGAAATTCTTAAAAGCTGATCAGTTATATGAAGTTTTGCAATGTCATCCTTTTTCTCTTGAAATCTGAGTGAAGCTTTGTACAATAGTTTTTCTAATATGACTTCCAATATTTTTTATTTCAGCTAATTTCGGCCCTTAAACATTGTTACAAACCCACTCAGCAGCCAAAATCACTGTCTTTCGTGGTCAAGCTGAGTCATTGTCAATCTGTTATACTTTGGAAACACCAGTATATCTGACCAGAGAATTACCTTGCAGAATGCCAGTCCTCAGAGTAGGTATTTATGCATCATCTGAAGTCTCGGACTCTTTAATCTGAATGTGTTTCAGTTTAAGGTTTGTTTCTTTGGCTCTCTACAGAATCTTACATGGGTTCTCATTTTGGTTTTGATAATTTGTGTTCCAAATTAGCAGCTCATTAATAATTATTTTTATCCTATGCAGAACCTCAAGTATTTTACCTAGGGACAAAATGAATCACTTGCATTGTTTAAGCCAAGACAAAAAATGGTGTTCTAGTTTGAACAGAAGTTACAGGTTTATTGCAGAAATTAGTGGTTGAAGCTTTGTCCTTTGTTATACAGGAGGTCAGGATAGATTAATGTAATGGTTCTTCCAGCCTTCAGATCTGTGAGTTCCTGCAAGTTCTGAAGCATGAGATTCTGGTATGCTTTAGATGCTGGTGCAGCCTGATAGGAAATCACTCAGATGTGTATAAAGGGCAAGTTTTTACCTTTTGTCTGTTGAATCAGAGCTAGTAATCCTTTGACCTGCATCCAAAACTGATAACACTCCTGCATGTTGACATCTGTGCCCTATCTGTGTCTTCTTGAGATGCCATTCTTCTTACCTGGCCTTCTTGATATCCTTAGGATCTTTACAAATCCATTACTTGCTTGAGTTTTTTCAAGTTCCTTTCTATTAACCACATTGGTTGATGCCTGTGTGATCTCAGCACCACCCCATTTTATCATCTGATCCAGGATGTGTTACTGTATTTTTCAGTGCTAAAGAGGCTTTATGCGATGTGTGTATTTTTATCATTGTCCTGGGATCATTAACAATGTGTCATATCATATCCTTTGTGCATCCTGGTGCTGTAATGAGCTCAACGCATTCTTTAAGAATATCTTTTGGATTCTTTATGAAAACAGGTAATACACCCACTAGATGGGCAGCTGGCCCTTCAAGTCCAAGCACATATGGAAGGTCATAGATTCATAGACATCAGGGCTGGAAGGGACCTCGTGAGATCATCGGTTTCAGCCCCCTGCCCAAGGGGCAGGAAGTCAGCTGGGGTCAGATCACCCCAGCAAGATAATCGAAGCGTTTCCAAGGTCCTACTGCACTACTTGATGTCTCTACTTTAGTAGTGCATGTCCTTATAAACAGATACCCAAATGGTTCTGCCACACAGGCTTTGTAACAGTATAGTTTGGTCTTGGAGGCATCAGAGACCCTGACACCAGCCTCCCCTCCATAATTATCAGTCCCATCTGGCAAGGGACCAAGGCATTATAAAGCCAGCAGCTTAATTGAGAGAGATAGCTGCCTGCCATAGACTATATAGTAAGGGGATGGAAGGGCAAGTGCTTATGGCATTGACAGCAAAGGAATGGTTTTGTTGAGTACTTTGCCTACATTTTTGCACTGGGTGGAATAAAGCTGAGACCTAAACATGGCCCTGGGCATGGCTGTGAGTCCTTCCTAGGCTGACAACACAGGCCAGCTGCCTTATATGTAGTCATGTAGCTGCTCATGGGGTCCTTTTGTGTCTGCTCCATGATACAAGTTCAAATTGTCATTCCCACATTGCACAGTCACTAATATTTCCCTGCACACTGGCTGGCACTGCCCTGAATGCAGATCCTGGGTCTGTTTGCTCAGTCTTTAGCCTGACACACATGGGAGGAAGAGATAAGGTTCTGTGCCCTGACTCCCGTGGCTACTTTTGCACTGGGAGTTTGGCACCCCCAGTGATCCCACATCACCTCTTATGGCCCCCTCTGTGGAAAGAGTATCACAGTCAGCGAGCTTGTGCCTCTCTCTCTACAGCACCTCCTGCTGAGAGAAGCCAGCACTCCTGGACTAAGCTAGGGGTGCTTAGCCTCTGCTTCATGGGCCAGATCCAGCCTGCAGACCGGTCACCCAATCTGCAGGGTCTTCCCACAGGTCTGGAAATTTGGCGTTAATTGCCACTCCTGTTGCTAAATTTCTGGACCTGTGGGGAGCTCCACTGGCAGTACAACATAGCTTTGTGTGCTACATCACTCCAGGACGTGGCTAGGTCCAGACACATGGAGGAGTTAGGCTGGCATGCAACTGAATCCAGGTGCACGGGGTTGGATCAGGCCAGTTAGTCCATCTGGGGACCAACCCTGCACAGCTGGATTTGGGCACGCAGGATCTCACCCCCAAGCTGGCTGACCCCATGCAGAATCTGGCCCCTGGACAAACCCATGCCACTCATCCAGGCCATGGGGCCAGAAGGTCAGCTACACTGCTCTACATCCTCTGCTCACAGGCGAGCCTGGGAGCATGACTCCCCCAGCATGTGCTGCAAAGGGCATTGGGAGAAGGCCTATGTGAACAGTACCCTGCAGCTTGTGTTTGATGCTGGGCAGCTTGGAAGGAGTGCAAGAGTGGATTTGAAGCCCCTCCTTTCCAACAGCCTGTGCACAAGGGTCAACAGCTGTGGAGCTGCTCAGAAAAGGAAAGCCAGGAGGAGAGGGGCCCTCTGGCAACGGCCCCTCCCCAGCCTCAGACAGCCCCTCCATGCCTCGTGAACAGGAGCCTTATGAACTTCATCTCCAGAGCAAACAGCATCAGGTGCTGCCTGCAGTACAGAGATCTCCATCCGAAAATAGCCACCGGGAAGGGCAGCAAGAGCAAGCAGCACCTGCGCCAGCAGCAGAAGCTCACCTGGCAACTGGACCGCTGGGAATGCTGGGAGAGAGTTTTAATTGGCTTCCAAGTCCCAGCTGTAGCCAAGGCTCCCCACCCCCACTCCTCACACCTCCCCCCAGCACTGCGGTGCCCTCCTTTCAAGAAGGAGCCGCGGAAACAGGCCGACCCTGGAAACAAGCGCTTTTGTGTGAGAGAGAGAAGCAGAAAGCTACAGAGACAGCACGTGCACAGTGCCTGAGCTCATCCATAGCCAGAGCTGCTGGGGAGCCTATTGCTGTGAGGCTGTTTGTCAGAAAACAGGGCTGTGGCAGTCAGAACAGAGTGCAGGAGCATGCTGGTTTCAGTGACATTCTCACCAGGAAAGAGTCGCAGGTCCAGCCTGGGATTCCTGGTGCAAATGTGGGAGAGACTGGCCAGCACAGCCAACAGCCCAGTGGCCCAGTACCCTGATCATCAAAAGATCACCTATAAACCTGCTAATTAGCACTGAACACTATTACATGTCTGTGATGGTATTTGGTGCTGCCTTGGGGTTCACCAGAGATGCAGAACACACAGGTCCAAGCCCCCATCGTGCCTGATTCAGACCGTGCCTCTCTCTTCACAAGTGCCATAACCCTTAGGCCATGGTGTGTATGGGGTGGGTGGGAGGGTCTCCCCTGTTGGAGCTGTTCTGCTTTGTATAAAATACTGGAGCTATGAATGACCAAGAACAGGATCCTCTTTCACTTTACTCACCCAAATCATCCTCACTCAGCTGCACAACCACCACCTTTGGCACTCACTGCAGTTTGCAGTCCTAAACCATGGGCTGTAAAGACATATGAGCAATCGCATGGCTGCTGAGCTAGCGCAGTCGGCTGCACTCTAGCCAGAAAGATACACAGCTCCATACATGTGCACTGGGTGGGCATAAATCAAGAGGTTGTGCCCACTTGTCAGGGAGGAAGTCAGACAGACAGGCCCCCAGCTGGCCCCCATCACCTGGGTGGGGCTGGCTGCTAGAGCATCCCCAGCTGGTCCCTGTTAAAGGGCCTAGGTACAGCACCCTTGCAGTGCTCTGTGGACTCCCAACAAGACAGGTTTCCCTTCTCTAGCCCCAGGGCTCCTTATTTCTTGCTTTAAGTTCCCTAATCTGGCTCCTGATTCCTTACCAGAGCGGTGCCTTCATCAGTGCTGCATCTTTCTAGGAAGCTAAGAAGAGCAAAGACCTCTTCTTCACAACACCCAGGTGTGAGCTCACCTGTTGTCTGATGCAATCCAGGTACCGGGCAATGTGCCTCCAGTGCAGGAAGGGTCAAGGGGATGGTTACCCTCAGTGACCTACTCTGGGTTCCAGCCAGGAGTGGGAAATCCAAAGGGACAAGGCCCTGCTGGCTCATATTCAGCTTATTGTCCACTGTGACCCCCAGGTCCTTTTCTGCAGAGCTGCTGCCCAGCCAGTCAGCCCCCAGCCTGTACCAGTGCATGGGATTGTTACGTTCTAAGTGCAGGACTTTTACTTTGTCCTTGTTGAGCCTCATGAGATTTTTTTTGGCCCAGTCCTCCAATTTACCTAGGTCACACTGAATCCTAGCCCTACCCGCCAGTATATCTACTACTCCCCCCAGCTTGGTGTCACCTGCAAACTTGCTGAGTGTGCACCCTATGCCATCTTCCAGGTCATTGACGAAGATATTGAACAAAACTGGCCCCAGGACTGACCCATGGGGCTCTCCGCTAGATACCCACTGCCAACTAGACATTGAGTCATTGATTACTACCCTTTGAGCCTGATGCTCCAACCAGTTTTCTGTCTACCTTACAGTCCATTCCTCCAGCCTGTACTTCCTTAGCTTGCCTGGGAGAATGTTGTAGGAAATCATATCAAAAGCCTTGCTAAAATCAAGGTACACCACATCCACTGGTCTCCCCCCATCCACAGAGCCAGTCATCTCATCATAGAAGGCAATCAGGTTTGTCAGGCATGACTTGCCTCTGGTGAATCCATGTCGTCTGTTCCTAATCACTTTCCCCTCCAAATGCTTAGAAATAGATTCTTTGAGGATCTGCTCCATGATTTTTCCAGGGACTGAGGTAAGGTTGACTGGTCTGCAGTTCCCAGGATCCTCCTTTTTCTGTCTCTTAAATATGGGCACTATGGTTGCCCTTTTCCAGCCATCCATGACTTCTCCTGATTGCTGTGAGTTTTCAAAGATGATGGCCAGTGGCTCTGCAATCTCATCAGCCAACTCCCTCAGCACTCTCAGGTCCATCCCGTCTGGCCCCATGGACTTGTACACATCCGGCTTTTCTAAATAGTCTCTAACCTGTTCTTTCACCACTGTTAGCTGTTTGCCTCCTTTCAAACTGTGCTGTCTGGTGCAGTAGTCTGGGAGCTGACCTTACCTGTGAAGACTGAGGCGAAAAAGACATTAAGCACTTCGGCCTTTTCTACATCCTCCTTCACAAGGTTGCCTCCCCCATTCAGTCAGGGACCCACACTTTCCCTGATCCTCCTCTTGCTACTGACATATTTGCAGAAACCCTTCTTACCCTTCACATCCCTTGCTAGCTGCAATTCCAATTCTGATTTGGCCTTCTTGACTTCATCCCTGCATGTCCAAGCAGTGCTCTTATATTCCTTCCTAGTTATTTGTCCAAGTTTCCACTTCTTATAAGCTTCCTTTTTTGTGATTCAATTTACTGAAGAGTTCCTTGCTAAGTCAAGCTGGTCTTCTGCCATACTTGCTAGTCTTCCTGTGCATTGGGATGGTTTGTTCCTGCACTCTCGGTAAGGCTTCGTTAAAGTACAGTCAGCTCTCCTGGACTCCTCTCCCCATCAGACTGGCTTCTCAGGATATTAGTGGTGTGCGAGATGCACCATATTCAATCTGGATTTGGATTCAGCCCGAATCGGGGACAATGATTCAATTCATTGATTCAGATCACTGTCCCAGATTTGATTCAGCCGAATCCAAATCTGAAGATTTGATGCTGATTCGGACATAGACACAACTTTAAATGTTTTTTCAACATACCTAGAGGTACCAAGCATGGCTCGTGAATGTTGTGATGCTGGGGTGCATGGAGCATCCCACAGGAGCACAGGGGGGCTCCCCGCATGCTCGGCGGCAAACCTAGAAGTGGACCAGAAGTACTTCCAGTCCACTTCTGGGTCTGCCGGGGAGCGTGCAAGGGACCCCCCATACCCCCTGGCTCAGCAATCAGCTTCAAGGGGAACCTGGGTGCCCCTCCCAGACCCAGGAGGCACCAGTCACCAAGCTGGGGAGGTGCGGGGGCGAGGCCCTGAGCACTCCCCAGCAGACATGGAAGTGGACTGGAAGTGCTTCTGGTCCATTTCCAGGTCTGCTGCCAAGTGCACTGGGGAGCCCCCCACACTTCTGTGGGACACTCTGTGTCCCAGGATCACAGCAATCATGAGTCACCTGATACCTTGAGGTATGTAGAAAAAACATTTAAAGCTGTGTCTGTCTGAATTGCCAAATCTTTCTGAATCTCTCCTTCGATTTGGAGAGATTAAAGGGTCTCCTGATTCAATTCAGATTTGGAGATTTGGCCACTGAATCAGGTTGAATCTCTGTTGAATTGAATCAGGGACCAAAGCTTTGCACAGCCCTAGAGGATATCCTGCCCATGAGTTCCCTGAGCAAGTCAAAGTCTGCTTTTCTGAAGTCCAGGGTCCTTACTCTGCTGCTCTTCTTCCTCTCCTCAGGATCCTAAACTCAATCATCTCGTAGTCACTGCTGCCCAAGTTGCCATCCACTGCTACATTCTTCCCTGTTTGTGAGCAGCAGGTCAAGATGAGCATGGCCCCTAGTTGGCCGCTCTAGCACTGGCACCAGGAAGTTGTCCCCAGTACTCTTCAAAATGTCCTGTATTGCCTGCACACTGCTGTATTGCCCTCCCAGCAAATGTCAGAGTGATTGAAGTCCCCCATGAGAACCAGGGCTTGTGATCGGAAAACTTCCACTAGCTGTTTGAAGAAAGCCTCATGCACCTCATCCTCCTGGTCTGGTGGTCTACAGAAAACATCCACCACAACATCACCCTTGTTGCTCTCCCATCTAACCTTAATCTAGACTTTCAACAGGCATATCTCGTTTCATGAGTAAACATATGGCTTTTACATAAAGTGCAATTCCTCTTCCTCTTCTCCCCTGCCTGTCCTGTACCCATCCGTGACAGTGCTCCAGTCATGTGAGCTCCCACCAAGTTTCTGTTATTCCAATCACGTCATAGTGCCTTGATTGTGCGAGGACTTCCAATCTTCTGCTTGTTTCCCAGGCTCCATGCATTCATGTACAGGCATCTGAGGTCACTAGTCAATTGTCTTGATTTCTCAGGAAGTATGAGAGCACCTCCCCTATTGGCCCTTCCTGCTTGCTCTTCCTTCAGGTCTCCCGCTTCCCCACTTACTTCAGGGCTTCGGTCTCCATCCTTTGGCGAACCTAGTTTAATTAAGACTTTCCTACCTGGACCCAGGTTGCCACCCTCCCCCTCCAGCTCTGCTGTTTATTCAGCTTTGGTGGATTCTGCTGTAGCTTTCTATGACCCTCCCTATATCCTTTCTAACTCAGATGGGCTGTGTGTGCCAGAGCAGATGTGGTCAGTGTAGGTACATTGTCTTTGCCTTGGGTTGCTACCTGGTGTTATGATCCAGAACTATACAGGGCATTCTACAGTGGTGGAGTCATTAACCCTTAGAAGTGTCACTCCTCTGTAACATCAATGGACAGGCACAACGTGGGGGTGGGGTTTCCATTAGGGCCAGCAACTGAAGACACAGTCGGGTGTTTCCCTGTTGCAATTGGGTTCACCTATATAGGACATGTCAAGTATCGCTTCTCTGAACACAGCAGGAATTAAATAGGAGAGAAGTTCTTGGCTCACAGTTCCAAGCCTCTTTTTTGGTGGTCTGTAGTCCAAAAAGAGCATGTGCTCTCTGGGAGCCACATGCCCAGTCCTTGTTCTGGCATCTTCATGGCTTCCTTCTGCACCTTACTGCCATGTCTCCATCTGCTGCCTTCACACAGAGACATGCCCCGTTCTGCCAACCAGCACCTGACTCCAGTGAACCCTCTTGGGCCCCAAGGCTAAGCTTTGCCTCGTGCCTTGTCATGTGCCTGGGCTTTGGGTGGCAGTCAGCTTCCTGGTCCCCAAAAGTAGCTCAACTACTTTTTAAAGTCAACCTGAATGATAGGAGGCTGTTGCGCCCCCCCCAGCAGCTTCACCAAGCTTCACAAAGCAAGCCCGAAAGAGACTGTCTCATCAGATCCAGCAGGTTCCATTACTGCACACAACAGGAACCTCATGATGTGTCACACAGCCGGGGACCTGCACAGTGACCCCCTTCTCTAAACACTTCCTCTCAGGCTCTAGCAGGGCGGGGCAAGCACTCAAGGTTTGCTCCATTGAAAGTAGAATGGAAACATCTCTCTGGAAATCGGTGACATGTTCATAGATTCATAGATGCTAGGGTCAGAAGGGACCTCAACAGATCATCAAGTCTGACCAGATCCAGGGGAGATACAAGAGAAGTTGAGAATACAACTCTAGTCATGTAAGGAGGTTAGAGTTAAACTCAGAACAGCATGAAGTTGCATTGCGGTAAAGGAAAACCAGACCTTTTGTCTGCTCCTGTATCTCTATATACATTGTTGCACAGTTGCACTGTTTAATTGGAGATACAGGAGGAGCTCTATCCTGACCTGCTGTTCTATACATACATACATACATACATATATGTATGTATGTATGTATGTATGTATGTATGCATTAGCTACTCCCACACACGCGTTTAGTTTGGTACTATCACTTCTCAGACTTTGGGCTAAGATCAAGTGTATAGTAGCAAACAAAGGCAATACACAGGAGTTGGGAGACACAGCTGAGGTAGACCTGAGGGTCTGATCTGCTGGCCAGTAGGAAGGAAAATGGGATTGAGGAAGGAGTTTTAAAGTTTTAGGGTGCCAACTGGGGAGGCTGTTGCTGTTTCTTATCTTCAGGGTTGTCTGTCTGTTATTGTAAGCTGCTCTGAGCCTTTCTGGATAGATGCCCTGTGCAGAACTGCCAGCTTTGTGCCCTTTGTTTGTTTCTTTGTGATGAAGGGCAAAACATATGGAAAAGCAGGATTTTTTTCTACTTCTTTTTTAACATTAGACATTCTGGGCCTCCCACCCAGGAAAACTCTGTAAGCAACTGGTAAGACAGCAGCACCAGAGATCTCTGCGCCTATCAGTATTCTATGATCCTGAGGCCCCACTGTGCTATCTCAAGGCCAGGCAGTGTTTGTACCCTCTGGAGTTTACTGACAAAGAGCAAGAGGGGAAACAGAGACACCAGTGAGAGATTCTCAAAGGTGCAAAGGGTTTATGGGAACCTGACTCGTGCTGAAAGACAGGGTGATTCAGGTTCTTCCCTCTATTAGGGGTTCTTAGAAACTCCCAGTTGAAGTGACTCAAAGTTCCCAGCAAAATCCAGAACAAACCCAGAATGGATCTCCTGAGCTCTGCTTCATTGCCCTATCCACTGAACCATAGTGCCTTCAAAGAAGCCCAGCTTCATTACCTGAGATAAGAACTGCTTCATTCATATTCGTTATAAGTTTTGGAACTGGATCTTCAGTCCAGCCAGGCCGCAGTGCACAAGCTGAGGATTGGCCCATTATTTTTCGTCAGTGTCTTTGTCCACTTAAAACATGGGAGAAAAACGTTCTTTGTTAGAGGATCCAAGTCTCCCCTCCTCGAATGAATGGCTGAAGACTCACCTGGTCCCCATCCAGCATCATAGCTCTCAGAGCATGGAATGGCACAAGCCCAAAATCTCTGTTGTGAGTCACCTCTAACACAGCTGATACTGACCCTCAGCCCATGATGATGTCTTGTACCCAAATGTAAATGGCTCCAGGGGAATTCCTCACTGGGCAGACGGGCCTGATGTCAGCATTAGTAGCTTCAGTTCCCAGTCTTGTCTCAGCACTGGAAGCTGTGGTGCTGTCCCCACAGTAACATATAGGATGCCTGCAACAGAAGTGCATCATGCCTTCCTCAACTCATATGGGTCAGTGCAGCTAAGGCACTCTGAGAGGGAACATTAGCTGCTCAAAGCAATCCCTCAGGCAATGCTTAAGTCCTCTACAGTCATTATAGACCCAAATAGAATAACTCATGCCAAGAGATCAGGGCAGGATCCCTGGGTTGTCTCCCAGCGGCTGGAAGACGTCAACAGGCCAAGTGGTCTGTGCTTCCACCAGGCACATATCAGCTGTGTGGGTTGTCCTCTGTTGGGAGGAGAGCTGAGGCATAAAAGCAAGCTCAGTGACCTGATGAGTGTGTGGGAGCTGTGTATGACTGGGCATGTGTATCTGAGTGGAGGCAATAACTTGAATCAGTTCATTCAGAGCCATGATAGTGAAACCTGAGTGGCCGCTGGAGGACAGAGCTCAGGGCTAACCCAGTGGCACAGGGCCAGCAGCTGGCTGTCCTGTGCTGCCAAGGCTCAAGAGGTCCCTGACCAGTCTGGTTTGGAAAAGCCATTAGGTTATTGTAACCACTGCTGTCACAGCTATTTCTAGTGAACTCAAAGGCCATGCATTGAAGACTAAGAGGATATGAGTCCCTAGCAGATAGTTAATTCACCATGAGATCTACTGCTCCAAACTGTCTACATACCTGTATATAAGAGTAGTTAGCACCCAGATATGGGTAGTATGGCAAGGGTGTGCCCATGGTTCTCATGCTAGGCACCCCTTCCCCTGGGACCCCTGTCTGTGCCCTGGGGCAAACAGGGCCAGAAAGGACTGAGAGTGACCAATGAAAGCAAGGGGACAGAAAAGTTAACAGATGGACAGACAGATGCAGAGAGAGGTGGGGGCTGCCAGGGAGACAGCCAACGGAAGGCCAGGAGAAATGGGGCTTCTTAACAGATTGTTTCAAAAGATGGCAGCTGGGGAAGTGAAGGGAATTATGGGAGCTGGAGTAAGCTGGAGCACAGCACTGGGACACGGTGGGGATCAGGAGAGAAGGCCTCTACCAGGAGTATGCATATCCTAATCCCAGAGCTGGGGGCTGCAAATGGAACCTGTCCCAAACAGGAATGTGTGACAGATGCCCATATCCAATACTTTATGTACCATGCACAAGGCTGAGGCAGGCTCACTTAGCTGCTCCTAGGCCAGAGAGAAGGGTAGGAGATGGATATGACATTTGCATTTCATGTCCTTATGCTAATTAAATTTGTGGGAGGAAGGAAAAGATCAGGGCAAGCTTGAAAATTACCCAGGCAGCTTTCCTGACCTCAAGAGTAACCCTCAGAGCAGAGCTCCATCTGCTCCCTCCTTTATGAAGTTCCATGCATGCTCAGGGGCTGTGCAAGCCATCCCTGAGGTCTCCCACATGATCTTGATGAATTGGAAAAGTCAGGAAAATGAGATCATGGAGAGTGATGGGGGGGAAGGGAGATCATCTAATGCAGTCATAATGGGCTCAGGGAAGAGCTGCTGGTGGGGCGAGAGGGTGCGGGGAGGAATCACAGAGACCCATCTCAGGGCTTGCATCAGATAATGGATGGAATAGGAGTCAACAAGGCTGCAAAACAGCAATGATACACTGGCATTGTGCGCTGTCTCCCTCCTTCTGTCTGAGCATTCGGTATCTAATTTCTCCCTGTCTGATTGCCCTCTCTTCAGTGGCTCCTGCCTAATCTGTCTCTCTAGTTATCTCTGCATAATTTCTACCTACCTATTTACTTTTTATATCTAATCTCTCTCTCTCCCTCTAATCTCTGCTTCGCGACTTGTCTGCAAACAAATGACTGCTGAAATACCTATAGGCTCTTAGTTATTTCTATGCAAACCTGCAGGTGAACAGTCACCACAGATTAAGAACCAAGCTGAACCAGTGCTGTTTGGTTCAGGTCATCAACAGTTTCCAAGCTGAAAATAAATCTGTCGAGTCAAACAAAATGTTTCCTTTGGAGTGATCCAAAACATTTCCTTTCAATTTTCACCATTTTAGAATAAAGTAGGGTGAAAAGAACTGTGGAAACAAAAATCTTAAGATTGAAAAAGCAAAATATTTTGCTTCAGACATGTAAAAATGTTTCAATATTTTCTGAATTTTGGGGAGTGGGGGGTGGGGCAGGGGCATATTTTTCTAACTCAACAGTTCAATGAAAATGACATGAACCTGTAAAATGTTTCCATGTTATTGAATCTGCCTCTTTTGCCAAAAAAGTTTCATAGGAAAAATCAAGGATGGGTTAAACTTAACATTAATGTAATCAAAAACCCTCTTCATCCCCAGTCAGAACATCCAGACAAGCTTGCACTAAAGCAGCTAATGTTGAGAAGGGAAGCAGCTTACTACTTCACTGCCAGCTTGCCTGTATTACTCTCACACCCATCAGCTGTGAGGATAGCGGGTCTTGTACACCATGTGCTATATGGTGTATTCGGGGGTTGGACTCGATGATCCGGGGGTTGGACTCGATGATCCGGGGGTCGGACTTGATGATCTATTGAGGTCCCTTCCGACCCTAACATCTATGAATCTATGGCTATTCTGCTCTGGTTAGAGCAGCACATTTCAAAGAAGACCTAGACAAATGGAGCAGATTTCAGGGAAAGGCAGTGAAGTGCTAGGAACTCTGGGATATGAGTATAAAGGGTAAGGGGGCTGGGCATGCTCTAAGCAGGGCAGAGGTGCCTACCAGCATGAGATCAGCTTCCTAGAGACAATGCAGACATAATCTTGCCTTGTGCAAAGGCTGCAGCTTTGTCTTGCTGACTGGCTGGTTCCTTTGTTTGATCAGAGATCAGAGAGATTCACTGCATTTCTGCAGACCAAAAATGTACCTTTACACAAACTAAATCCAGAGCTTTTCATTTAGATGCCCTGCCTGGCCTGTCTACAGCCAGTTTCAGAGGCAAGTGAGCTGGCAATTGCTTGGGACCCCAGGCCATGGGGGGCCCTTTGGGCTATGTTAGTATAAGTTATCCAATGCAGAGGTTTGGGGACGGAAGGTCTCATGTCTTAGCCTCTTCCTAGGATCTGCATGAGTCTATGGCTGGATCTGGGTGTATCTATGCTGACCTAAATGTTATATAGCACTCTGACATCTGCTGGGGGGTGGGGAAGAAGAGCAATAGGACCAGGTCACCCTGTTCAGTACAGATACCATGTGAGGGACCAGAGGCTACACTCTGGGGGCCTGCCTTGGCCAGATTATGCCAGCTCCATGTCGAGTAACCAGGGTAGTCAGAGCTCACTCCCCAGGTTCCATAAGTTCTGCTCGGGTGTCCTACCCCCAGTACTGCCTGCAACAGCCAGAGTGTAAGCAACTGGGGGGCTCACCTCTTCCCCACCGCTAGCATCATGCTTTATTGTTTGGCTTCTCTGTAACCCCATTGGCATTATCTAAGTGCTTCACGACCAGCAGTTCACTTAATCTCACTAACATCCCTATGAACTAGATGACTACCTAAGTGCCCTATTTTTCATATGATTTTGAAGGGAGATTTATTACCTCTCATCTACAGATGGAGAAACTGAGGCACAGAGACCACTGAGGCTGAACTGGGACAAGAACCCCCTCTCCTGTACCCAGCCCAGAGGCCTCGCCACAAAGCCAGATGTGTGATAAAATGAGAGGTGCTTTAGGAAAAAATGTCACAATGGTGGAAACATGTCTGAGGAGTTTGATGCTGTGATTGCACCATGGAGATGAATTACTAAGGGATGCAGCCCAAGCATCGTGCTCTGCACAGATACTCTGGCCCAAAGCCCCACCTGCTGTTTTGTGAGAAAAACGTTGATCATGTCATGAGAAAAGCGTATTATGATGCAAGCACACAGCGGGCCACAGGTAAAACTCTCTGCATCTTTCATGCTTATTTCATATATTTCCTGGTGCAATGTGCATGTTTGCATATATTTATACTATCATGATATGAGGTAGATAATATACATTTTAAAACTAACAAGAGCAAGTACATTTTTAGGCAACGTGCAGTTAACCTGTGGACTTCATTGCCATAGGAGGTGGTGGAAGCATATAACACAGTCAGGTTCAAGAAGGGACTGAATACATTCATGGATGATGGATCTATTAATGGCTATTGAACAGAATGGCTGGAGGTGTCTCTTCTGGCATCTCTAACCCAGTAAATGGTGGGTGCCAGGCAGGATACTGAGTAGAGGATAGATCTAGAGGTACTCAGTTCAATGATCTCCCTGTATAGAATCCACTTCTGTCACTGTCAGAGATGGAATGGACCATTGGGTGACCCAATATGACTCTTCTTATGTTCCTATGTTCATCTTGTGAAATATACTTATCATACCATGTGTGCCTGAGCTAAGATGTATCTGGAATACATACACTGTAATACCAACAAAGTCTTCCATCAAAAGGGGCAGAATTGTCTTCAAGTCAATCGTGTTTCCAAAGCTGTAGTGTCACATTATGGTGAAGTGAACATAAGGGAAAAATACAGCAGGACAAAATAGGGCCAGTGGCAGGGCCCTGAGCCTCCAAAAGCATCATGTGAAGGAGGAAAGCCCCAGGGGTTATGCAGCATCAAAGCCATGCAATAGTGGTTCTATTAGAACACGGGGAGTTTGTCCCAGAAAGTGAGATGGTGCTGGGGAGAGGAGACATGCAGATGAGGAGACACAGGCAGCAAGGCTGTGCATGGGAAAGGTGGTATGTCAATGGAGGAGGAAATGAGCCAGGCACAGAAACCCAGAATGTGGGTGCCCTCAGTCCACAGAGCCATCCCTGGCACCTGCTGTGAGTCCCCTGTGAGTCCATCTCAACTTCACACGCGCACTCAGAAAGAAACACAACCCCCAGCAGACTGGGAGCAAACTGGTCTGTAGGGTTAGCCAATCCCTTCCATTGTGCCTGTAACCATTTATCTTCAGGGGATGGTAAAGCTCTTGCCTCTCCTTTTCCTATGCTCCCTGCCCCAACCCCAATTCCCATTTCCATTTCCCCAAGAAGACTTTAATGAAATCTGCCCTTAATTAAATCCACATTCATTTGCATAATTACCAGGAAATTGAAATCAGCCTGTGGACGTGGCTGGAATACATTTAGCTTGAATCAATCGTGAGTAGGATGAGGGGTGCATGGGTGATGTGGGGATGGGGGTCCAGCCAAGCACAACACTCCTTCTGGCCGGGGGGCCACGGATAAAGGGACCCTAAATTCCAGTCCCAGCAGCTCTGTCTATGCCCCTCCCTCCCGACCAGAAGCACTCCTGGGCTCCCCCCTCTGCTAGTCCAGGCTCATACATAGCTAAAATAGTGCTCTTCAGTCCTGACCCACAGCCCCAACCTACTGTACCAGCACAGTCCATTCCTCCCCTGCTCTGTCTTCTGCTTGTGATCTTCCATGTTGGCACTTGCCCCAGATGGATGGTGATGTTGTGCTTCTGCTTCCTATTAACCTCCAGCATAGCCCAAGGCACTTGGCAGCTTGAGAGAGCTCAGGAGAATTGGTTCAGCTGTCACTAGGACTGGACAAGCAACCATGAATACCCATATGAGCCCTCATGTAACGAGCCGGTTCCTGCGAGGCATGCTCAACCCCTTATGCACATAGGTTCCACCAATCCTGGAACAACCCCTTTGACTGGCACCAAAGCTTGCGAGAAACACATTTCAAAGCTATGGGTTGGGGAAGCACACCTACTGCCATCCAATCCAGAACAAGAACTGCACCATGTGACTTTATCAGACCAATCACAACCAAAGAGGAATGCTTGAATTTTGACTATTCAGTGCCAGCTTGTAGAGGAAACAACTGCAAAGGGTCAGTCTTCTGGTGGCTTTGAATGATGAATGAGTTGGAGCAAACAGCAGACTACTCATGGGCATGGCGCTGTCTGAGGAAGAAACTTCATAGCTCTCTAGTTCTTCAGATCCAGTGACTCCCAGCACCTCCCTCCTTCACTCCCCCATATATCAGGGACAGCCCCTCATTCCTACAGGACCAAGTCAGGTGTTGGGAAGCCATGTGAATCTTATGATTCTCTGATTTCCTGCAAAAGCAGAGCTCAGGTGCATTTTCACACCAATACATGCTCTGCCCCATGGAGCACTGGCACTGCCGGGTTAACTAGGGTAGCTAGATGAAAGATGTGGACAACAAGGGTTGCCCATGTCTGAATACAGACCTCAAAGCCAGCCATTCTGCACCCTCTCCCCAGTTGTGGAGAACCAGCCAGCTGCCCCAGGGAAGCTTCTGGGGGAAGGAGTTTCTGAAGAGCTGGCAGGTGGGATGAGGTAGAAGGTAGCCTTCTCCCACTCTGCTCAACATGGTCAAGCCACCAGGCTCATCCTCCTTCCAGCTAGGCTGTTTGCATCCTGATAACTTTTCCTAGCTGGCAACTCCTGTTAGCCAAGAGGGTAGGGTCCTCTGTGAAGAGTGGAATGACAGGGATGAGAGAGCTTGCACTGTCATTCCTATTTTGCTCTTGCTCTCTGATGTGAGAGATGCTGGAGGTAATTGGATGCTAAGTGCTCAGACAGAGGTGCCATTTCTGCTCTCAGTCTTCTCAGGAGCGTTGTTCATTAAATGAACTTCAAGGGATTCTTCCAAACCAGTTCTTCAAGTCTTATACAGCTTTGGACCCATTCTCTAGGCAAAGGTGCCAACCAGCATGAGATCAGCTTCCTAGAGACAATGCAGATATACTCTTGCCTGGTGCAAAGGCTGCAGCTTTGTCTTGCTGCTCAGAGGTGGTCATCTGGACCTTGACTGGCTGTTGCTGACTAGAAGCCAACCTGGTCTGGCTCACAGGCAAATAGCTTTGATCACCCATGTAGCTGAGGGAAGGAGGAAGCACCACATAACAACTGAATCCATAGAAGAACAGGACAACTCCTTTCATGCAAGTTGGATGTTTCCTGTCTTTGGGATAGTCCTGGCTATCAGGGGACCCCCCCTAGTACAACAGTATGATTTCAGATGATGTATCCCCTGGTTTACCCAGAAAGCTCTGGTTTTCCTAGAGTGTGTATGTACACCCAGCAACAGAGACATCATTACACTGCAGTACAAACTACTGGCTGCCAACCCTCCCCACTCCTGGTACCTCTATTCCCAACTAGGCCTTTTTGTCATGGCCCTAGAATTAGCAACTTTGCAGTCAAGGGGATTGGATGGTCCAGCAATGAACAGGGTCAAATCCCACTTAAAACTTTCTCCTTAGGAAATGGGCTGTTGGTCTCAGGCTACTTTGCAATGGCACAGGAATCTACATCCCTTGCAGTCACCACTGCACCTGGCTGACAGTGCCCCCACGAAGGCCAACAATTTCATAGATTTCATAGATTTTAGGGTTGGAAGGAACCTATTAGATCATTGTGTCCAACCTCCTGCCCTGGGCAGGAAAGAAGATGACCCCAGCCAGGTGTTTGTCCAATCTCTTCTTAAATACCCCCAAGGAAGGGGACAGCACCACCTCCCTTGGAAGGGTATTCCATATTTGGCAACTCTCACTGGAAAGAATTTTTTCCTGATGTCCAATCTAATTGAATGGGATTTGTGCCTAAGGCAGTAGATGGAGACTTGGAAAATTTGGATTCAGTTACTAGCTCTGCTACTGACTCCCTGTGTGACCTTGGGCAAGCAATTTAATCTCTCCGAGCTTTGCCTCCCTGTAGGAGAATTGGCTATAGCATCCTTTTTTGTTTAGGACAATGTAAGATCTTCTGGACAAGGTCACACAATTGAAGCTGGGAAAGTTCAGGAGAAAAATGTTCTTTTCCTAAAAGAAATAAAATATTTAAAGTTGTAGGAAATTGAAAAATTGAAAATAGAAATACCTTTCGGGTCAAATAAAATATTACACTTGAATTTTGAGCTGTCTAAAAATATGATTTTTTCTAAATAATGGGAATTTTGCAACAAAAAGTTCTGTGAGAATGAAAACAGGTCAGGCGTAAAATGCAGAAACTAGCTGTTTCAAATTATTCCGCATGGCTCATTTTTCCTAAATGAAAAAAAAATCAGCAAAATCTGCACATATTTGTAAACATTTTGTGGTCACCGAATTTTTGTTTCTTTTGCCCCCCAAAAACATAAATAGAATGAAAAAATCTCACCCAGCTCTGATATCATGTCTTCATGCAGCATCTCACACAATGCTCTTAACTGGGGCCTATACACACTACTGGCATGCAAATAAGTGAAAATGAGTAGAAAGAAATACTTTGATTCATATTCAACGTAAAATAGATAACAGGTGAAACCCCATCCTTCTTCCTCCCTCCACAAAGCAAATATTGGGGCATGGCCAATCTGACTTTTTTTAAATGATCTTTTCCAACATGGCAGGGCAAATGGCTCCATCCTGCACACATCTGTGTACAAACACGTGCCTACATGCCCATCCCTAGGGAGTGCGAGTGATGTATAAAAAAACTAAAAGCACTTCTTGGGCTGGATTGCACGTTGGTTCCCCCCACCCCCTCCCAATGTTTTTATTTTGTAGCAATTGTCCTCCATATAAAATTAAACAACACATTTAAACACCTCCTTCTCACAAGTCAAAGAACTGCAAAGTATTTACAGACACATCTTGTTCTCATTTTATTTTTGCTGTTTGCCTGGTTTCCCTGCTCTGGGAGGGGTTGGAAGGAGTTGAACAACAGTAGTTTTTAGTTACTCTTCATTCCTTCAAGACCCCTCTGCAGGTGGACAGTGCAAGAACAGAGCTTATTCACCTGACCAGTTCACAACGCTAAGTCACAACACAACCAAGGGATGCAGTGATGCTTCATCGGGGAGGAGATTAACAAAAAGATTCCTTTCTGCACTGCTGCTGCTGTAGACAACTGATTCCTTTGGGAAGAAAAGGGAAGGGTATTGAGCCTTTACAACTAAACTATCCTTCAATCTCTCTGCATTTATCAGTCCTTGACAGTGATTTGTGTGCCTTTAACCAATGTATGCAACTAAGCCAGCTCCCACTCAGGCCAATGACCAAACTCCAACTGACTTCAATAGGAGCAAGGCAGAGGCCTCAGTAGTAGCTCTCTGAATTTTCTGGGTCAGTTGCTGGCATGTTGAATGTCTGGTGATGTCTGCAGGCTTCAGTGCAGATTTGCTTATCAGATGCTGATCAAATAACTAATGATGTCATGAACTTCTGTCCTAAATGCTTCAACCTGCTGAAGATCACTACCTATGTGCTGAGCTGAGATGGCTCCACCCAGGACATTTCCACAGCACTGCTGCTGTGGTCTCATGCAGGTGTAAGGGGGTCATCTCCAGAGACAGCCTGCTCTTGGGAGAGGCCTGGCCACATTTCTGCTCTAGAGATGGTTTGCCTTAGGGAAGCACCCCACCACCCAGGAGTACTGACAGGATCCCAGGGACAGGTGGACAGAACTGCCGAAAGGATCAGGAGGAGAGTCACTCATCACCATGGTGTTGTTTAGGGTGGAAGCCAAGGCCTCCTGCGTGTTGTTATAGCACCGTATTAAAGGCTGTACCACAGGTCAGGAAGGGGGTAATAGGGCATTTGCTTGGTCACCATTACCAAGGCAGGACAAAGTGTGCTGGCTTGGCAGAATGATTTTCTGGGAAACTGCTATCTCCCTGCAAACCCTTTTCAACAGTGGGATCCCAGGCCTTATACCTTGTGGCGTTAGTTGGTGTCAAGGTGGGCCTATCCCAAGAGACAGGATTGCCCTGCCAGGGGTGTTGCAGTGGAGGGGACCAACACCTTACACTGAAGCAGCTGAGACTTCATCAGGCAGGGCACTGGGAGAGGTGGGCCATGCATCACTCTGTGACCTTAGCAGTCATGTGAGCCAGGTCTCACCTACTGGAGGTCTGGCTGGAAAGGAGCAAAAGAACCAAGGGGAAAGCCTGCCAGGGTATTTTGAGGAGGGCTGAGAATCTGAGCAGAAAGTTGGTCAGGAGAGCCCTACAGCTGGATGGCCAATCTGGATCATTTGGCTATTTGCCCTTTACAGGTTTCTTCTGGCTCAGTTGCCTCAGTTATGACAGCCAACCTTTCACCTCAACAAAAAAACAGAGCAAACTCCTGTTTTTTTGCACTGAGTCATGGGAGGCCATGTGCTAGTCCCCACCTGGAGTCCCTCACAGCTGCCTCACAGCCGTCACATCAGCAATCCTCCTCTATATTGCACTGGCTTTGTGAAGAGAGAGCTGCAGCAAGGCCACTAAGGAGATATGGGACTACCTGCTACTGGCAGATGAGAATAATCTTCTTCAGCTCAAGTGAAGAAAGCCTGGGTGCCACTGCCCCAGAAGGATCTGGGACCTAAACCAGCTTCCCTAGTAATGTGCACGTTTAGAAGTAGTAAGTGTCTGTTGTGTGCAACATGTTCATACGTTACCATGTTCTTTGAATGATGCAACAAAGTGAGGTTATCGGAACTGGCCAAGAGATGACACATTTTTGGTTGACATTTCACATTTGCCTGGAAAAATAAAATGTTTGCAAAAGACAAATAAATTCAGGTCCTGGCCTTTCAACCAGCCCAAGGGATCAGCAGGTTCTGAAAGCAAAAGCCAGACCTTGTGGAAAGCTGATTATTTCTTTTTTTGCTAGAGGAAAGTTTTCCTCTGAATAGGAGAGAACAAACACAACACTCCCGGGGGAAGCACCACTGCATTGTCACAACAGGAAATCACTTTTTATTTTTTTTAAAAAAAGGCTCTACTGCCATCAAGATTTTTTGCTTTTATATATTTTTGTTGTTTTTTTGTCATTTTAATGGGGGTTTTTTTCTTTTCAACAGTGACAGAAACTGAGGTAACATCTGTAACACTATAACCTCTCCTACAGGGAAAAGGTCTGAAACCCGACAGCCGAGGGAATTAAAAAAAAACCCCAACAGCCTAACAACAACAACAACCTCAATGGAAAAATATCACACACACACACACCCCTGAAAACAAAATAACTGACCAGAAAAATTAAAAAGGTCTATGTGGTGGTTTTAATTCCTTATCTACATTATTGCACGAAAGATCGAGGACATTGAGGGGCCTAAGGCAAAAAGGAGAAATTGCGGCTAAAATATCTAAGTCTGTGCAATGCTACCTCTAAAAAAACCATTAGCCCTGGATACCCCAGAGCACAGTGGGGCGACACCAAGAGAGGTGAATGACTTCCATTCACCTAAAACACCCAGACGTGGACTGTGGAGATGGGGTGGGGCGATCACATTAGGGAGGGAGGGAGGGAAGGAGGAACTGCTGGGGCCAGTGACACCAAAGAGGTCAGAGATATGGTGGTCAGCAGATGCTAGTCTGAAGGGTAGGAGAGGAGCTTCTTGGATGCTGTTCCTTTCTCACCAGGGACAGATATTCATTTGGTTGGATCAGTCCAACCAGGGACAAAGCAACGGTCAGTCATACCAGGTCCTCTTGGATCCCATACCCAGAGGTCATTGACAGTCGCTACTAATGTTTCAGCAGGCTGGGGGACGGAGGCTGGGGCTGAGTGTGTGCTATGATTAGTGATGGTTATACAAGAGATGCACCCTTGCTTTCCACTAGGATCCACTGGAAAAGGCTGCTGGGCATGCCCCCGCGTACTGGGTGTGGGGTTTGGACCGTGGCCAGTCGCCTGCCCTGCATCTGTTTGTAAACTGCTGTTGCTTCTTAGTAGCATTATAGCCCTTTGTATGGTAAGTTTCAGAGTCCAGGAGGGAGACACTGTGCCCAGAGTCCAGATCAGAGGGAGGTGGGGATGGTGGGGGCCCCCACCTATGCAGCGACTAAGTTAGCCTACTCTGAGCTGCTTCAATCCACTCCCTTGCAGTAGTCATCTCTACAGCTCTTGAGGGAACACAGGCTGCTGTGGACAGGCTGAGCATAGCCTTAAGCCAATCAAGTCCTCATTAGGGCAACCCACAGCCAGCAGTGCTGGTGGGGCTGACCCTGACAGAGCTAGGACAGGTGGAAGGACACTCAGTACCCACATCACAAGCCACTAGGGACATGCAGAGCCAGTTGTACAGAGAGGACTTCTCTTTACTGCAGAGTTAGCCCAGGCCCTCACTCTGAGTGACTCCTGTCCACACACAAGATTTGTGACCCTAATATTATACCGCTGTCTGAGCTAAAGCCTAATGTGTTTAAACCTATACTATATTATGAAGATGCCAACATGAAGGGTCCTCTGGCACATTTCCACAGTTTCCCAGCCCCAGAGAGACCAAGTTCTTCCCCAACTCACGCCTAGAAGTGGCTCAACTCCTGGCAGATATAAGAACAATGGGACAGGCCCCCAGAGGTCCTGATGACATGCAGGGAGCAGTGCAGCACTAGTATGGACCCACTCAAGTAGACACACTCAAGTCTGGCAACTTACACCCAAGTTAAACCAACCCGGTGGCTTACCTCAGAGCATCAACCCCCTGAGGAAAAGTCGCCATGAAGGCAAATCCTGCAGTGTAGGGCAGAGGGAAGGACGAAGGAACATGTCAGATCAGTAACGGTCACAGAGGTGACTGAACTTACTTGCCTGGCCTCGATTTTTAGTCCCTGATCCAACAGGATCCCTTTGGTGCATGTGCCTGATTAGGGTAGTGAGCAAGGAAAGAGTTTAGCACCCTGCCCCTCTGAAGCCTCAGGTCAGGGAAGGAGTTGGGAGACAGCAGTCTGGAGTGGCAACTCCCTGCATGAACTATTCCCAGGGAAAGCCAGAGCCCCACACACAGGCAGATAATGCTCCTGAAAGACACGGGAAGGGCTGGCTTCCCTGCACAGGCACATCCCAATGAACAGCTCTCACTCCCACAGGCCTTTCCCAGATCTACAGCACAAGCACACATCTGTCCAATCCACCTCCAGTGCTGGATGTCCCTCTTTGAGCATAGCCACAGCAACACTCCCCTCGCCCCATTATCCAGGCAGGTTCCATGGGGATTGCTAAGGCCATCCCTTGGAGGGGCGAATCGGGGCAACCACTCCGGGCCCTGCGCTTTGGGGGGTCCTGTGGAGCCAGGCAGAGCGGCGTGGCAACACTGGGCTGCTGCCTGCTTCACGTCCAACCTCTCGGCATCCCTCCCCCTGCCAAATCCACTGCCGAATCTGGCACCTCCGGCTGCTTGACCCTCCCCCCACCGAATCAGCCGCCACCTTCCTCGCATCTGGGGGCGGGGCCCCGCACAGGCTGATTTGCCCCAGGCCCTGCACCCTACTCGGGTCACCTCTGAGGATTGCCCTTCATCTGCTCATCCAAATAGAGGTCACTCTGGCCTCAGATTCAAGATTTGGGAGCTCACACACAGATGCCCACATGTGCATGAGTGATGGCACAAGCCTTACACATCTCACTCCCATATGTCCATTGCATGTCTAACACATGTACACACTTGCCTACACAGGTGTGAAGCTACTCCACTGATAAACTCCATAAGGACAATCTCCACTGGGGCTTTGCCATTACCAAGGAGCCAGATGGAACCACCATCCCTTTGCAGCCATGCAAGTAGCAGCGAAGCAGCAGCAGGGCTGTATGTAAACATATGGGCTGAGAGCAAGGCAGGGAGCACAGTTCTCACCTTCTCTCTCATGGTAGGGGAATAAGGGGCCTGTACACACCCAGGGCTGTTAACCCTATGAAAGCAAAGTGACTATCTCAGGGGGTTGCTTTCACACCCTGTTTCCAATTTTGGTTACCCAAATACCTACAGCTACTGATCTAGATATGCCCACATCCCTAACTGATAGCTTCTCCCTGAAGCTTCTATGCGCATGGGCAGGGCTTCCAAGCAGAATCCCTATTATGTGAGGCAATTGCAGCAGACAGTGCTGTGCTGGGCCCCACCACAGAGCTGGAAGGGCAGCCAGACCTGGGCCAGAAGCTGCCTAGTGGCTTCATGTGGTTGGATCAAGCTGAAGTGCCCCAGAGCAGCAGTGCTCACCCAGCACAGCCTCCTGCTTTGCAGTTATCTCCCTGCAGCCCCATCCAGCCTTATATGTCCCCTTTCCTAGCCCTGGCCTCTGCTATGTGTCACCCAAAGCTCATCTGTGCATGGATCCCACCACACCTGCCAGAGCCACTGGCTTCCTGCTCTTTCCCATCACCCTTTACTGTTCTACTGCCTCCAGTTTGTCATGGCAACCAGCAAGATGCTTATTAGTTTTCCCTCCATACACTAGGGTTGGGGAGAGGTCTGCCTCCTTAGAGTGCTACGGTGCCAGAAGGTTGAGGGAGTATGGGTCCCCCCTACCCTCATCTAGTCCTTATGTAAAGAGTATATTATCAAAGGGATGACTAAGAGGGGCAAGAGGGTACTTGGGGTAGGAAGGGTAACAGCAAAGACAGAGAGGTGGGGGATGGTTGGAGGACCAGGGACCTCTGGAGATGCTTGAGCTGTCCTCTCCAAGGTTCTTCAGAAGCTGCCAAAGCAGGCCTGAAGGCAGAAATGACAAGTAGCTTGGTTTACAGTCACTGGGTATGCAGATATATGCAGCCCAGCCTGAAATGTTTATGCAATTTTTTTTGCAAATTCGACATTGGTCCATTTGAGGATCCCATGCAGGCAAGTTTGGCTGTACTAACCCCCATGCCAATGCCTATGGATTGCTGTGGGAACCCCACCAAGATGGCTTGCTCTGGTCTGATGTCATTTACGGAACCACTTGGGTTCACCTCTTCCAGAGGGGCAGTCCCCTCAAAACCAGCAAGGGTCTTCTAGCCCAGGAAGCTAGTGTAAGGCCAAACCTTCATCAGGGTCTGTAACCACCCCTTATCCTGATACATCAGGGTGGGCAATTATTTTGGGTGGAGGGCTGCTTACTGAGTTTTGGCAAACCATCAAGGGCCGCATGACAGGCAGCCCAGGGCAGATAAATATTAATTTTCTAAAAATTTTAGGGGCCCTGCGGGCTGGATAGAATAGCTTGGCAGGTCACATCTGGCCCACAGGCCGCATTTTGCCCGCCCCTGTGGTGCATCCACTCTAAATAGAGATGGCCTGGCACTGATCACCAATAAAATGTCTTACCACTACAGCCATCAAGGAACATACTGAAGCGGCGGCTCCCCAGCTGCCCATGTCCCTCCAGTGAAGATAGGACAGGTTCATATCAGTGTCCCTTACAAGGTATCAGCCTTTGTCTGCCTTGACCTGTTCCCCAAATTGGGGCCTGGTTCCCAAGTTGCCCACAGGGGCTTGAGACAAAGGATGCTCCCCTGTAGGGTGCTGGCGACATGCCAGCTGGGCACAACAGACCCAGTGCACACAGACACATAGGAACACGACACTTGCTACATTGGTGGGCACTGAGTGCTTCCCCCATAGGTGCAGAGCAGAGCCCTGTGCAGCAGGAAGATATCCCAGAATCCCTTGGCAGGGAGGGGAGCAGCAAGAGCTGGGGCTGCCCAAGCCCAGCCCTAGAATAGCTGTGGGAGAGGCCTTGTCTGGGCCGGGGCCAGCTCACTGGATACCACGCCCACCTTCTCATTTCAGACAGGATCCACCAGGCTTATTTGCTTCCTCCTTATCTCCTGCCATCTATTATGGCCCCCCTCAAATAAGAGCCAGGATGGCAGTGAGAGTGCATGGGTAGGTGCAAGAGGTACACCCAGGCCCAGCTCTTAAACAACAGAGACTGCTAAACACCCCCACCTCCTGGAAAGCCTCTCCCATGTCCTGGGGTCATCAGCTTTCCCTCCCTTCTGGGATGCTTTCTTTTCCCCCATCCCACATGTCCACCTCTCTAGCCACCCCCAATGAGGGAATCACACAGGGGTCTTGGAGACTGAGCCAGTGCAGGAAGGGAGCCAACAAGAGTGAGGGCAGGTGTGGGATGCCAAGCTGCCCTCATTCCCTGTGTGCCAAGTCTGTAGTTAAGCCCTGACCTGAGCCCAGATTTCTAACCATGGTCAGTACACGATTTACAGGGCAGGGAGAATGCCCAATTTGCGTATCAAGCCCTGACCATGACAGGTGTCCTTGGCAACCTAAAGAATCCCAGGTTTGCTGCAGCCCCACCCCACTCTGCTCCCCACCCACTATAAGCCCCAGCTGCCTGCACGATGATGCCAGACCACACGCCCAAGACCCAATGCCGTTTCCCTCCCTCCCACTTCTGTCCCACCCTCTTGTTCTCCCCCTGTTCTCATTTTGATTATTGTTTTGGTGAAAGGTCCCACGCAACCCCAGAAACAGTAGGACTCTGTTGGCTCTCCCGTGCTCTGTCAGCCCAGCAGAGGAAGGGCACGTGTGGTGTGGAGAACGCAGGGAAGTAGCCCCCATTTTAGTTGCGGATGGCATGAGGAGGAGGGAGCTCTGAGCCACCAGGCTGTTCATGGTCCTTCCTGGCAGCCAGTCCACGCCCCCTCTGTTGGGCTCCCAGCCCCCAGTGTCCAAGTCTACACTCTGGCCTTACCTACAGTGGATGGATATATGTAGCATCCTTAGTATTATTAAGTTATTGTCAGGTTTTTTTTTGTTTTTTTGCTTTGGGAGACATGGATCCTGGTCCCTAATATAAAAGGAATTCCCTCCCCCATCCCTCTTTGCCAGAGGGTGGGAGGCAGTGGGACTGACATCATGTTTGCAGGCTGTACAGAGCAGAGCCATGCCATGAGGACTGTGACCCCCCCCCCGCAAATCTCTATTGCTGTGGCCAGGACCATCTGCCCTTTGCCTTTGTCTTGCCGCCCATCTGTCCTCCCTGTTCCCCCTGGGGAGGACAGGCCTGGCTCTGAGGTGGAGAGCCGAGGGCCACTGCCTTCCGTCAGGATGGTCCTCTTGAGTGGGGTGGGGGTACAGGAGCTGGGTGTCTCGTGGCGGTGAGAGCCAGATGAGAGCTTGTCACCAGCATGTTTGCGGGAGCGGTAGGAGGGCCTGCGGCGCACCTCTGACATCAGGTCATATTTGATGAAGTAGAAGACCTCCTTGACAGGGCAGCGTTTCTCGGGGTCCAGGGCCAGGAGGCGTTGGAACATGCGCAAGGCATTGTCTGTGAAGCGCCTCCACTGGGAGGGCAGGCCGGCCAGACGCCCCTTTTGCCACCGCACAAACTCCTCAAAGAAAGTGTCCGTGGCGGAGGCTGCCTCCCAGGGAAAGTTGCCAGTCAGGACACAAAAGATGAGCACGCCAAAGGCCCACACATCAATGCTCATGTCCACAGTGAAGCCCTCAGCCCGGCCGGCCTGGCAGACCTCGGGCGCTGTGTAGGGGATGGTGCCACTGATGCGCTTCACCCGGCAGCCCACCTTGCGTGTCATGCCAAAGTCAGCTAGCTTGACCCGGCGGCAGTCACGGTCAAAGAGCAGCACATTCTCAGGCTTAATGTCCCGGTGCACCAGATTCTTGCTGTGCATGTAGTCCAGGGCCAGGCCCAGCTGCTGCACACAGCGCTTCACCATGTCCTCAGGGAGACCCACCTGCAGGGATACAGACAGAAAAAGCATTAACACAGGTTATTGGAGGACTGGGGGATTTTCTGCACTCGTGATGCTGGGGGGCCAAGGCCTGGCAGCAACCTGGTCCGATGTTCAGAACACTTGAAGTTAATCCCTACTTCACTGTCCTCCAGGGCCCAGGCAGGGAGCAGCAGGGAAGCAAGCTAGCCCAGTGCGAAGGCAGTGGGAATCAAGCCACAGAGTTATCAGAGCTGAGGAACGAATGCCACACTGGCTCTCCTGAAGAATGCCCATGCCATCAGCCCCCTCAAATGGCACGAGTGCCACATTAAACCACCTCCTGCTGCCTCAATATGCCCTCACTCAGGGGGAAAAGCATCACGACAAAATGGTTTCTGCCCATGCTCCTGATTACTCGGCATGACTGAGCTTGCCATATCTAACCCTCCCTAGCACTGCCCAGAGTGGGCCTTCTACACCCCACTTCCGTTTTGTATCTCTTGTCTGACTGGTATCTATGTAGGAATGAGATGCTCACACTGGGCAGCCTTGGCTGTCCTCTGCAGCCTGTCTCCTAACAGACCATTATGTCTCCTTCACATCTCAACCTGATTTTCTGCTTCCCAAGTGCCTCACAGGTGGAAAGTGAAGATGAAGCTGCTGAGATGCATTTGTCAGTGAGGACCCTGTGCTTACATGAAACACCATTTATAAGGGCTCCTCTTGGGAGGGACAGAGGAACTCTCCCAGCATGCCAAGCACTTTGGGGCTAAGGAGACTGGTTAAATTGTTTCAGGACACGCTTTCAGGGCACAGCATGTAGAAGCAAGTGCAAAATAACCTGGTGCTGCCTTCAGTTCCCATTTTTCCCTTTAATGGCATAAGGTTTTAAGCTGAAGTATCATTGCTTCCCACATGAAAAGAGGAAAATGTCAGACATAGAGGATCTGAGAGGTAGAACAAAGCTACTACAGGGAAGCACAAAATCTCCGGCAAAGTCCCCTGGCAGCTTCATTGTTTGAGACATTTAGTAAAAGCCAAAGCCCTGGAGAACAATCCTTCACTGCCCCATCATGGGTAGGGGGGATGAGATGAGCCAGGTGACCTAAAGCCCTTCTCCATCACTAGCTTCACTAATTATAGGGGAAGGACCCTGTCCACAAGCTAGGCTGAATTTTGGCAACCATCCTTCCCTTGAAAAGGAGTCAACCAATGGTTTCCCTCCCTCTATACACCAATGCTAGGAGCATAGGGAGCAAGCAGGATGAACTAGCACTCCTGCTTGCAGAAAACACCTAGGACTTAGTAGGGCTAACAGAAACCTGGTGGGATTCTTCCCACAACTGGGCAGTACACATTGAGGGGTATAAGCTGTACAGAAAGGACAGGGTGGGGAAGAAAGGGGGAGGGGTTGCGCTCTATGTCAATAAGCGATATACATCGACACTTATCAAAACGGAATTGGAGGAGGAGAAAGTAGAAGGATTGTGGGTTAGGTTACATGGAGGTCAAGGAGAAAGGGATTTGGTGGTAGGGGTCTGCTACAGACCCCCACACCAAGGGGAAGAACTAGATTTGGGGCTCCTGAGGCAGTTCTCGGAGACCATAAAAGCTAAGGAGGCGGTAGTCATGGGGGACCTAAACTACCCAGACATCTGCTGGGAGACACAGACAGCAAAGTCC
>NW_005842838.1:171292-173698 GCF_000455745.1 Alligator sinensis
CAAGGGAGGTGGTGCTCTCCGCTACCCTGGGGGTCTTCAAGAGGAGGTTAGATAAGCATCTAGCTGGGGTCATCTGAACCCAGCACTCTTTCATGCCTATGCAGGGGGTCGGACTCGACGATCTGTTGAGGTCCCTTCCGACCCTAACATCTATGAATCTCTCATGCCCATGCCAGGCTGCTTAGGTGGGGCTGTAGAGTTCAGCAGTAGCTGGGCCCCAATTTATCTTTTCCTCCAGAGGGTAGAGCCCTGAGCCTCAGTTCTGATGCTAATGTAAGCCTGGAGGCAACAGACCCCATCAGTGGTGTAGTTACGGTGGGGATGGTCAGGAAGGATGATTCCCTGGATTGTCATTTGCTTGATAACCACCACATGGTCCCTCAGCAGACATGCCCCCTATGGCATGGTGTTCCTGCACAAGGCACGCCCCCAGCACAGGGGGTTACAGCAGGGCAACCCCCTGCATCGAGAGTCCCAGAAAGGGTAGTGGCATGGAGATTTTCCTCACCTCTACAAAAACCCATCTGTGCCCCTGGAACTCATCCCCTGAGGACATCTCAGACAGGAGCCAGGAGAGACAGCACCCCTGCCCTCCCCTGAGCCAAGAGCAGGAACCAGTGCCAGCCTCACAAAGTCACAACTGGGGAAGGAGGCCCAGGATTCCCACTGGTGCTAGATTGCCCTGGGTCACCATGAGGAGGGCATTTCAAGGACTCGCCCCACGCCATGCTCACACCCTGTCTCATCCTTGTTCCATAGCACCAGCTGAGACTACATAATCACATTTCCTTCTATGACTTTACATAAGATTTCATTACACTTCCAATTCAATTATGTCTAATTATATTTGGTCGTCCTTTCTCGTTCAATTCTCTTGCAGCTATTCCTTTTCATTCCTTTATTCTCCCCTCACCCCTTGTTTGTTTCAGCACAGAAGGACAAATGTCTGGTGAGCAGGCAGAGCCACATCCATCCATACAGCTGGGCTCACCATCATCAAAACATGATCAAGAACCCCAGGCAGCCTCTTTCTCCTGAAACCTCCCTGTTTTTATTAGGATAATGAATCAGAGGCATTGATCTCTTATCTTCACCTACCACCTTTCTGGATACCAAAGTGCTTTGGAAATGCTGGAGATGGGGAACACTTCATCCACTGCTGAAATGGCAGCTCACTCTGGGGCTCGGCATGTCAATGTTTTAGCAGCATTGAGTGTTAAGGGTTTGGGGCAGGGAGCAACATATTGTGTCCAACTGAATCTGCAAAGAGTTTAAGCTGGAAGATTGCACTAACCGAAGGTAGTATGCAATAACCTTGCTCTTGTGGCAGCAGCCATGGGCTCAGTAACAGGCAACAAGTGCTCATGGGCTCAGCTCACACCTCATTTAAATGCAAAGTGCCCCCAGGAGTGACATCTCCCTGCAGCTGTCCCAAAGCCATCTGCATCTGGGATGTTCCCAAGCAACAGCTCCCCATTCACTCTCACAGGTGATTGTGTTACACACTCATCTTGCCCAAGTCAAAGTGTCTCCACAAAGGAGAAAACCAGACCAAGGTACTCCTAAATGGGAGTAGCAGGAAGTCTCTCTTCCAAGTAATTGCCAGACCTGAGCCTCCTTAGTCTGCCAGCTCACATGAGGATGGATCTGTCTTTTGCTCCTAGCTCTCAGAGTGGCAGGGGGAGGGATCCTTGGGCAAGAACATCCTTGTGTGAAGGAAAGAAGGCAGGGTAGGTGGGGACAGTGGTAAATACGGCCCATAGGCCTTAAAAGAGCAGGCCCTGAGATGGCTCCAGGAAGTGGGAGGGGAAGAGAAAGGACAAACAACACCTCCCGAGGCTCCCCAGCTGGTACCTGTGGTGGGATGATGTCAAAGAGGTCCCCTCCAGGTGCGTACTCCTGAGCGAAGACATAGCACTCCTCAGTCTCAAAGACTACATCAAAGACCTTGATGATGAATGGGCTGGAGGAGAGTGTGTTGGTGATGCTGAATTCCCGCAAGAAGTTCTTCAGCTTCGTCTTACTCTTGTTCACAAACTTCAGTGCCATCTTGGTGCCTAGGGGGTGAAAGGGTAGAGGATACAGCTCAATACACAGAGCTTCTGCCAAACCCACTGTGGGGAACAGGGTATTGTAACCCCAGAGGATTCCCCAGAGGCACAGACCAGTCCTCCCAGAAGAGTCAACTGAAGAAGTTCCTTCTGGCCACTTTGTGCTGCTCCCCATGCCAGCCCAACTCTGTATGACCTTGGCCCTGGCCTGTCCCACCCCTACCTGCTTCCTCTAGCTGATACCAGACTTTGAACAGAAGGGCTGAGGTTGTAGCCAGCTTCTGTGCAGAGATGCAAGGAGGGAGGGCTTCTCACCTCCCACTCAAAAGCCTTCACCCACTATAACTATCCCCTG
>NW_005842838.1:173965-178094 GCF_000455745.1 Alligator sinensis
TCCTGCTGAGGTTTTTTTCATGGTCCCAATGGGCTGAGAGCAGCCCACAAGTACCATGTCTTCTGCATGAGGTACTGTGCAGAAAGAAATGCTGCAGCCTCAGCAGACCTCAGAGCATGACCTGGCCAGCTCAGCAGGGTCCAAGGTGTGTGGGCCTGCTAGGGAACAGCCAGTGAAATGGCAGAGAGTGAACCCACACAGCTGCAGGCTGAGGTGGGAGTGGACCAGTGACTCAGACCCACTGCCCACCTCTGACACCCAGAATTAGGAGGATGCCCCCTGGCTGTGTGGGTGTCCCAGACTTGCCTCAAGCTGAGGGGTAAGGACCCTGCCTCCCTCATTCTAGCACAGTTTTCACAAGTGAAGCCTTTCTCCTCAGGTCTACCTTGTGCACCTGGGATGAGGCATTTATTAGGCAAGGATAAGCACCCTTCAGATTCCTTCAGAGAGGCCAGGCCTGGTCAGCACTAACTGAATCTGAGGCTGAAGAGGAGGCCTTAGAATCATAGGAAACGAGGGCTGGAAGGGACCTCAGGAGGTCACATCTAGTCCAACCCCCTGCTCAAAGCACGACCAGCCCCAACTAGATCAACCCAGCCAAGGCTTTGTCTAGCCAGGCTTTGAAAACCTCCTAGGATGGAGCTTCCACCACCTTGATGGGTAACCTGCTGGGGACCAATTCATCTGAGCCTCTTGGCTCAAGGATTTCCACAGAAACAGGCCTTCCAGTGAGATTCCCCACAATCCCTATCACTGGCATGGTGGCGAGGGGGACAGGCTCTGTACTGCCAGCCTGCACCTGGCAGGAGTCAAACCTATGTGTAATAGGAGGGGGAACAGTCAGGCCACTCCCCAAACCTCAAAGGCCTAGCATTTCTTCCAGGAGAAAGCCTCTCATTCCTCCAGGATCCTACAGATACCAGTCCATTGTCCCACTTCTAGTACCTGTGAAGTCTGAGAGATAACTGTGCCAACACTTTTTTCATGGGATGATGCTGTGTTCTCTGCAAGTTAACAACAGCTTATTCAAGTTAATTGCCAGTCATTTCCAGGACCACACTGTCAGGCTATGTCCTCTCCCTGGCCACTGAGCAACAATGTAGTTCAGGAGAGTTACACCTGTAAAGAGTTTTGTCCTGGGTTTTGATTCTGGATGAATGAGGACAGCCTCAAATGAGAGATCTGGTTACTGCCCAACAGGCCTGGCCTCATTCTCAGGTGGCCAATAGTCTCCTGGTCTATAAGGTTCCCACCCACCCTGCCTTCTGCCTGAATCTCAGGTGGCAAAGGCAGCAGTGCCACCTACCCCATTCTGCTGGTTGCTCACACCAGCATGGTCAGCACCCTGACTACCTGGGCACTGCTGAGCTGTCAGCATGCTCTCCTTGCCTGGGCACTGCTGAGCTGTCAGCATGCTCTCCTTGCTACTACTGGTACCATGGTACCAGCCTTTCAAACCTGCCTTTTAACTATTTCTGGTCTTCAAATAAATCCTTACACTGAGCAGCCCTTGACAGAAGGGCTGTGCTGGTCAGTCACTGGTCCATGAGGCCCTCTGAGGATGCAGTGTGGCTCTGTGCTCCACTAAGGAGCCCATACCTGGTCAGCA
The DNA here is from genome assembly GCF_000455745.1 of Alligator sinensis. Taxonomy (NCBI): domain Eukaryota; kingdom Metazoa; phylum Chordata; order Crocodylia; family Alligatoridae; genus Alligator; species Alligator sinensis. The sequence continues at coordinate 175,575 of NW_005842838.1, forward strand.
CTAGATATTCTCCACCTCTACATACATGTACCCCCAAGTCCTACACCCCAGCATGTCTCCTGTCAGAAAGTCTATACTCTGGAATGCCCTGCACTGCCCTGTGCATCCCAGTATCTTTGATGCAAACCCCCCATATCCTTCCATATACCAATGCCATAAATATCCATAGCCTAGTCTACACCCACACCCTACAGTTCACCCTCCTGAGAAACCAGCTCTCTGATCCATTAAGTTGGGTTGCACCTAAAGTGAGTCAGCATCTGAAAGCCAGTCTCCCATCATCTACAGGTGCATATGCCCAGGCCTGGGTTATCCTGACAGCGCCACCATGGAAAGCACTAGCTCAGACAAGATGGTGGCAGCTGCTGCCATTTCAATGGTAACATATTTCGACTGACACCGAGTTGGGCTAAATATTACAAGGGATAAAATCCCAAGGGCCTATCTATACTACACATCTGGTGGTTGCAAAAGAAATTAGTGCAGCAGAGATATAGATCTACTGGTGCCATGTACCATCACCTTTCTGCAGTGCAATATACTGTTCAAAAAGCATACATCATGCATGTGTATCTAGAGAAAACATATGTCCTGAGTATGCCTGTGTAAATGCTGGGGTGGAGCTGTACATGCAAGTGCTCCCACATGATATGTCATTGATAGACTATGCACATGGCAGCTGTCCATGAGGCTGTCTTTGGAGGCAGGGATGGGGCCAGTGCAAGGGGGTGGACAGGAAAGCTGATTTCTAACTATGCCAAGGGCAGTGTGTGGCACACAGGCAATTCAGACATTGATAAGGGTAGACAGAGTTTTCTCAGCTCTGTTATACCAACTCAGGTCACCTTGCCTGGGGCAGTGTCCTCATCAAAAGAAGGAGTCCCAGGGAAAACAGAGAGCCAGTGATCTACAGCACGAGGGGCAGGCTGTTGGCAGCAAAGTAGGGGGCAGGGGGCACAGAGAATGGTACAGGGGATGGAGAAGGGCACAGAAGGAAAATTGGCAGGTCTCTCATGGCCATCAAAGGGGAACAGACAATGAGAGTGCCCGTGAGGCCCCTGTCCAGGCTCATGCCCCCACCAGCACCCATATCAACTCCTCCCCAAGGGTCAGATTATGAAGGGATGGGCCCCTGGAACCATGGAGAGGCTAAAGGGGAAGGGGGAAAGATAAAGCACCCAGAGGCAGAATCAAGGAGAGAGAGACCTAGGTAGCCTGTTGGTAGCCTGTTGCGAGGGGAGGGGAGAAGGTCTTTCACTGAAGACCATGGACAAAGACTTCCAGGCTCAGTCAAGGGCCAGTGATTGCTACTGGCCTGCCCACCTGATGCTTCACCACCCACCTACCATCCTCAGTGCCCACCTACCAACCTCACCCACATACCATCCTCAGTGCCCACTCCTCTTACTTGCTCTCCTTTCTCAAATGTATTGCAATCTCCAGCACAGAGCACATGCTGCCTTCCCAAGGCCAACTCCCTTGGGTCATCAAGAACCAGGCAGGAATATCAGCCCTTCTGCCAGGTCTTCTCCACCCCCTCAGGACTGCCAGCAGGATGGAAGAGCCTCCTGGGTGTCTCTTAGTGTCAACCTAGTGTGGCCTTCCTCCCTCCAACCCAGAAGGGAAGCAAGCCTGGATAACTGGGTTCATTCCCCTATGCCACTAAGGCTGAGCTGGCCTCACCTGTGCTTTTGTGGGACACGAGATCCACTTTGCCATAGGTGCCCTTGCCAAGCTCGCGGATAAGATCATAGTGCTTGTTGATGTCAGTGCCCGAGAGGGTGCGGATGGCCAGAGACTGCATGTCCTCAGTGATGAGGGGCACCCCGCAGCAGGCCAGCTTGCGCGACGGCTCTTGCTCAATGGATCCTGCACTCATTGTTGTGCTGCAAGAAAGAGGCATAGTCATAAGCTGCACCCCACACTGCAGTGCCCAGCAAGCCCTGCCCAACTTGCCCTGCAAGGGGGCTGTGATTTGCATTCATTGCCCATAATGCTCTGCAGCAGGATAGAAAATTATGGGGGAAAGGGACATTTCCTGCTGGAGACTGCTACCAATTGAACAGGGAGCCCAGTGACAATAACAGCAATGGGGGCAAACCCGCTAATAGCTTTGCAGTGGAGTTCAATATGTCTACGGAGGGTGTTGTATCTTGTGATGCCTTACAGTGGGTAATCAGACTCAGTGAACCAGTCCTAGACAACGGAATCAGGCTGTCTGGCAACAATGCTCATTAGGGTGTAGACCACGGCTACTAGAGTGACAATCTTCAGCCTGCACTAGGTTGCTTGCAGTATGTCACACTATAAATATGATGTAGAAAAAATGATATAGTCACTGAGTAGTGATGCTATAAATACACGGTGATCACCACAGTTATCAGGTTGTCATCAAGTCACGCTATAGTTCTGTAGTTTCATAGTTTGTAGGGTCGGAAGGGGCCTGAGCAGATCATCAAGTCCGACCCCCTGCCGTGGCAGGAAAGAGTACTGGGGGCAAACGACACCAGCGAGGGGTTC
>NW_005842838.1:178565-180184 GCF_000455745.1 Alligator sinensis
CCAAGATCCTTTTCTGCCTCTGCACTGACAAGAAGGGAGTTCCCCAGCCTGTAGGTATACTGCTGGTTCTTCCTCCCCAGGTGCAGCACCTTGCACTTGTCAGTGTTGAAACCTGTCCTGTTCTCATCTGCCCACCCCTGTAACCTGTCTAGGTCCGATTGTAGCCTATTCCTCCCTTCTAGCGTGCCCACTTCCCCCCACATCTTGGTGTCATCTGCAAATTTGAACAGGGTGCTTTTCAACCCCTCCTCCAAGTCGCTGATGAAGATGTTGAACAGCGCAGGCCCAAGGACCAAGCCCTGCGGAACCCCACTGCCCACATCCCTCCAGGTTGAATAAGACCCGTCCACCACCACTCTCTGGGTGCAACCCTTCAGCCAGTTAGTGACCCAATTGACTGTGTAGATGTCAACGCCACAGTCCCCTAGTTTTTTAATGAGAATGGAGTGAGGGACAGTGTCGAAGGGCTTCCTAAAGTCCAGAAATACTACGTCCACTGCTACACCTGCGTCTAAGGATTTTGTGACCTGGTCATAGAAGGCCACCAGGTTGGTCTGACAGGACCTGCCTCTAATGAACCCATGTTGGTTGCCCCTAAGCGTAATCTCCCCTGCTGGCCCCTTGTGGACATGCAGCTGACCCAGGATCAAGGTAAGACTAACTGGCCTATAGTTTCCTGGGTCCTCCTTCCACCCTTTTTTGAAAATGGGAACCACATTGGCCCTTTTCCAGTCCTCTGGCACCACACCAGAGCACCATGAGTGCTCATATAAATCCGTAGCGATAGCATAGTTCATGGATTATTAGGTAGTCTTGTCATAGCTGTGCAGTCAGGGTAATTAAAGTTGTGCCACAGTCACTGGGTAGCTGCACTGTAGTTACAATGCAGTCATAGTGAAGTTGTGCTGGAGTTACACCATGATCACTGTGTTGTATTACTGCTGTGCTAGGACAGTTAGGTGGTGGCTAGACTACAATCACAGTGCTGTTCTGTGGTTATAAAGCTTTTTGTACCCTTAATTATCACCAGTTCTTGTAAGTGGAGTCTGGACACTCCCTGAAAACAATTCCAGTGTAAATAACATGTAATTAATGTACCTCAAAGCTAAAACATACCCATATTAAGCATGAGACCCAAGTTGTAAGCATCAGTAGGAGGCTGCTTAAACCAAGGAGGCTTAAACAGCCAGGCAGCATGCCCCATAGGATTATTGGCACCATAACCCCAGTGAAAGGGGTGGGGGGGACATAAGAGTCTTACTCTGCCCTCACTGCACTCTTCCCTAACAAGTACCAGCTGAAGCATCTTTGGTGTCTCACAGGTTGCAAAATCTAAGTGCAGGATGTGCGTATGAGAGAGAGCAAGTGAGTGTAGGCATCCCTCAAGTTTTGCTGGCCCATGGGCAACAATACTGGCAGGAAGTCTTGGCTCCACTATTCACTGGATCTCACAGAAAACTCGAGATGGCATCTTGGGGGTGGTCTATCTTGGTGCTTTCACAGTCCTGGGCACTAGGAGCACAGAGGCAGCTTGCAACAACACAGCAGCAAATACCCCTAGGAAGAGCTGTTAACAAACCATGTTGGGGCCTAATCTAAACAGTTTCTGAAACGCTGCA